>NW_023346245.1:0-208 GCF_001411555.2 Juglans regia | reverse complement strand
TCTCGATGCCGGCACCGCACGTAAACCTACCACTCCGGAAGGAGGATAGGATCAAGACGCGAGCACGACAATCGTTCGTGTCAAACGAGAACGCTCGGTTTGGGCTAAAGAGGCCGGAGACCCCCCACACCAACACAATGTTCCGCATCCAAGAGCACGAGAACGCCCACATGGTCCATGACAACCAACGTAAACTCGAAGGCTTGCA
>NW_023346243.1:0-208 GCF_001411555.2 Juglans regia | reverse complement strand
AGCACGGTGCCCACGGGCGATGCCTTGACAGCCCCATGGCTTGCCTCGGTGGTGCCCATGGCATGCCCCATGGCATGCACAGCGAGGTTAGCACGGTGCCCACGTGCCATGCCTTGACAGCCCCATGGCTTTCCTTGACAGCCCCATGGCATGCACAGCGAGGTTAGCACGGTGCCCACGGGCCATGCCTTGGCAGCCCGATGGCTTG
>NW_023346242.1:0-250 GCF_001411555.2 Juglans regia | reverse complement strand
TCGTGTTGCACCCCTCGTTTTTGTTTTTTCCGCCTTGCGAGATAAATTGACAAGAAGGAGCACTCGGGAGTGGATTTTTGGGAAAATCTCGCCCTGCCCATCGCGTAGCCATGGGTTTGGATCAGATCGCCGTTTGGATTGGGATCGGAAGGACGCTAGTATGTCGCTCAAGGATTATATGAATTTTAAGTAATTAGTTTGATGGGTGCGATCATACCAGCACTAATGCACCGGATCCCATCAGAACTCC
>NW_023346241.1:0-208 GCF_001411555.2 Juglans regia | reverse complement strand
CTCATGTAATGTTAGTACACTAGTATAATTAAGCCAAAACCTCCATCAAAATTATCATGTGTCAAATTAGCTAGCTCAATCTATTCAGATTGGAATGCTAAATAATACCATGAATATATATATATATATATATATATATATATATATATATATTTAAGAGAAATATTTTAGTCACAAAAAAATTCTACAAAAGTAAACCCACAAACTG
>NW_023346240.1:0-208 GCF_001411555.2 Juglans regia | reverse complement strand
GCATCGGTCCACGCCCCGAGTCGATCGGCAGACCGGCATACACCGTTCCACATCCGACCGGGGCGCATCGCCGGCCCCCATCCGCTTCCCTCCCGACAATTTCATGCACTCTTTGACTCTCTTTTCAAAGTCCTTTTCATCTTTCCCTCGCGGTACTTGTTTGCTATCGGTCTCTCGCCCATATTTAGCCTTGGACGGAATTTACCGC
>NW_023346239.1:0-208 GCF_001411555.2 Juglans regia | reverse complement strand
CTGAGAAGGGTTCGAGTGAGAGCATACCTGTCGGGACCCGAAAGATGGTGAACTATGCCTGAGCGGGGCGAAGCCAGAGGAAACTCTGGTGGAGGCCCGCAGCGTTACTGACGTGCAAATCGTTCGTCTGACTTGGGTATAGGGGCGAAAGACTAATCGAACCGTCTAGTAGCTGGTTCCCTCCGAAGTTTCCCTCAGGATAGCTGGA
>NW_023346238.1:0-208 GCF_001411555.2 Juglans regia | reverse complement strand
AAATCGCTCCACCAACTAAGAACGGCCATGCACCACCACCCATAGAATCAAGAAAGAGCTCTCAGTCTGTCAATCCTTACTATGTCTGGACCTGGTAAGTTTCACCGTGTTGAGTCAAATTAAGCCGCAGGCTCCACTCCTGGTGGTGCCCTTCCGTCAATTCCTTTAAGTTTCAGCCTTGCGACCATACTCCCCCCGGAACCCAAAG
>NW_023346237.1:0-208 GCF_001411555.2 Juglans regia | reverse complement strand
GGTTACTCCTTGTTTAAGTTCCTTGGCGCAGACCGCGCCGGGGTTCATTGTTCGATCGGGAAGGGAACGAGAAGATTGACCAACCACACACGAGGAGCGGTGGACATATCTCAACGTGCCCTCCCAACCGTTTTTTGGGAGGGGGCATTACACCCCCACCCAGAAGGTTATTACATGTTCACAGGTCGTTCTGCTGGGCAGGTATCGA
>NW_023346236.1:0-208 GCF_001411555.2 Juglans regia | reverse complement strand
GGGTCGAGGAGCACCTTCACAGCGACGGGCAACACACGACGGGTCACGAGGGTTTCTCAACCACCGATTGTCGTGGCGCTCGTCGCCTAGGACTCACTTTTAGGTTAACCGCGAGCAGAAGCACACGGGAGGCCAATGTCTTCCCCGCACCCCACACATCATAAGAAGTGTTTGGGGTTGGGGCAACGATGCGTGACACCCAGGCAGA
>NW_023346235.1:0-208 GCF_001411555.2 Juglans regia | reverse complement strand
ATGCTTCATTGAGGTGGCTTCCGGACCTTGATGGCCTTGTTCCCATGGGGTTGAACCTTGATACGGTTTCCTTCTTGATGCGTTGATCTTCGTGGGGGTTCGAACCTCGTGCATGGCATCCTTGAGGTGTGAGTGTGGCATGGTGTTTGGTGCTTCTTAGCACTAGATTCCTACGCGTGCTCTCGGCCGACGATGGGTTGTTTGCTGG
>NW_023346234.1:0-208 GCF_001411555.2 Juglans regia | reverse complement strand
CTCGATTCCTTGGCACGACTCAACAAAGCAGCCGTGCCGTCCTACCTATTTAAAGTTTGAGAATAGGTCGAGGGCGTTGCGCCCCCGATGCCTCTAATCATTGGATTTACCCGATAGAACTCGCCCGTGGGCTCCAGCTATCCTGAGGGAAACTTCGGAGGGAACCAGCTACTAGACGGTTCGATTAGTCTTTCGCCCCTATACCCAA
>NW_023346233.1:0-208 GCF_001411555.2 Juglans regia | reverse complement strand
GATATGCCCACCGCTCCTCGTGTGTGGTTGGTCAATCTTCTCGTTCCCTTCCCGATCGAACAATGAACCCCGGCGCGGTCTGCGCCAAGGAACTTAAACAAGGATTAACCACGGGCGCCCCGGAAACGGTGTGCGCGTTGTTGGTGACATCTTTACCATGATACATAACGACTCTCGGCAACGGATATCTCGGCTCTCGCATCGATGA
>NW_023346232.1:0-270 GCF_001411555.2 Juglans regia | reverse complement strand
GAGGCCAGCATCATCCGGATACCCCCGAGAGCAACAATGTGCGTAGCACTGGGTGCCATAACACCATCCGCCGTGCACAAGCATGTTGCAAAGGAGGCATCCAAACAAATAGGCCCAACCGCCATGGGGTAGACTAGAGCACACGTGGGCTAGCCAACGTGAGAAAGCCCCTAGCACGACCGATTGCCCCCATCAACAAGCCCATGCGTGGCACTAGGTGCCACCAAATCCGTCCCTAAAGCACAAGCTTGTTGCTAGAAAGCAATCGAG
>NW_023346231.1:0-208 GCF_001411555.2 Juglans regia | reverse complement strand
GCGATGTGGGCGGTTCGCTGCCGGCAACGTCGCGAGAAGTCCACTGAACCTTATCATTTAGAGGAAGGAGAAGTCGTAACAAGGTTTCCGTAGGTGAACCTGCGCAAGGATCATTGTCGATACCTGCCCAGCAGAACGACCTGTGAACATGTAATAACCTTCTGGGTGGGGGTGTAATGCCCCCTCCCAAAAAACGGTTGGGAGGGCA
>NW_023346230.1:0-208 GCF_001411555.2 Juglans regia | reverse complement strand
CTTCCCAGGAGGTCACCCATCCTAGTACTACTCTCGCCCAAGCACGCTTAACTGCGGAGTTCTGATGGGATCCGGTGCATTAGTGCTGGTATGATCGCACCCATTAAACTAATTACTTAAAATTCATATAATCCTTGAGCGACATACTAGCGTCCTTCCGATCCCAATCCAAACGGAGAACTGATCCAAACCCATTGCTACGCGATGG
>NW_023346228.1:0-208 GCF_001411555.2 Juglans regia | reverse complement strand
CGTATCAAGGTTCAACCCCATGGGAACAAGGCCATCAAGGTCCGGAAGCCACCTCAATGAAGCATGTGCGTAGCACTGGGTGCCATAACACCATCCGCCGTGCATATCTACGTCAAAGAGGAAGCAAACAAACACACAGGCCCGGCCACCATGCGGCCAACCAAATGTAAAATGAAAAATGGAGATGCCCGTCAAACCCCATGGAAGC
>NW_023346226.1:0-208 GCF_001411555.2 Juglans regia | reverse complement strand
AAAGACTAATCGAACCGTCTAGTAGCTGGTTCCCTCCGAAGTTTCCCTCAGGATAGCTGGAGCCCACGGGCGAGTTCTATCGGGTAAAGCCAATGATTAGAGGAATCGGGGGCGCAACGCCCTCGACCTATTCTCAAACTTTAAATAGGTAGGACGGCACGGCTGCTTTGTTGAGTCGTGCCAAGGAATCGAGAGCTCCAAGTGGGCC
>NW_023346224.1:0-208 GCF_001411555.2 Juglans regia | reverse complement strand
CGTTACCCGTCACCACCATTGTAGGCCTCTATCCTACAATCGAAAGTTGATAGGGCAGAAATTTGAATGATGCGTCGCCGGCACGATGGCCGTGCGATCCGTCAAGTTATCATGAATCATCAGAGCAACGGGCAAAGCCCGCGTCGACCTTTTATCTAATAAATGCATCCCTTCCAGAAGTCGGGGTTTGTTGCACGTATTAGCTCTA
>NW_023346223.1:0-208 GCF_001411555.2 Juglans regia | reverse complement strand
CACAAGGCTAGCTGAGCGTGTGGAAGCATTGTGTGGTGTCGAGCCTGCCCCGCTAGGCATGGGAAATAAGAGAAGAGAAAATAGTAACAATCGGGACAGTTGTTTAGGTCTCAACCCCTTGGGAGCCAAGCCAAACCAGCAAACAACCCATCGTCGGCCGAGAGCACGCGTAGGAATCTAGTGCTAAGAAGCACCAAACACCATGCCA
>NW_023346222.1:0-250 GCF_001411555.2 Juglans regia | reverse complement strand
TGATGTTGTGGTCTGGCGGACGTAACGGCGTGTGAGTGGTGACAAGGTTGTATGTCTTGACAGGCTCCGTGCTTGTGCATCGAACTGTTAGGCGTGCTCCTCCTCATTTTTGCTCCTCGTGTGAATAGCATGTTGGGCTACCGAAAGGTTCCTGTGTTGCATACCTACAAAGATGGAATTTGTCCCTCTCGTTGCCCCTTGTCCTTGTCGGTGCTCATCTTTGGGTGCTGGCTGGACTCTGAAGTTGTCC
>NW_023346220.1:0-208 GCF_001411555.2 Juglans regia | reverse complement strand
CAACGTGAGAAAGCCCCTAGCACGACCGATTGCCCCCATCAACAAGCCCATGCGCGGCACTAGGTGCCACCAAATCCGTCCCTAAAGCACAAGCTTGTTGCTAAAAAGCAAGCGAGAATGTAGGAATCACCCCCACGAAAGCGAGCCCAAAAAACGGTCGTCGCCCGTCAAACCCCATGGAAGCGAGGCCAGCATCATCCGGATACCC
>NW_023346216.1:0-208 GCF_001411555.2 Juglans regia | reverse complement strand
AGGTCCAGACATAGTAAGGATTGACAGACTGAGAGCTCTTTCTTGATTCTATGGGTGGTGGTGCATGGCCGTTCTTAGTTGGTGGAGCGATTTGTCTGGTTAATACCGTTAACGAACGAGACCTCAGCCTGCTAACTAGCTATGCGGAGGTGACCTTCCGCGGCCAGCTTCTTAGAGGGACTATGGCCGCTTAGGCCAAGGAAGTTTG
>NW_023346211.1:0-205 GCF_001411555.2 Juglans regia | reverse complement strand
TAAACTGAAACATTATAATCTTATCTTCATTTAATATCACATCGGGACAATACCATGTTTAACCCCCATGGTAGGGTTATAAACCACCATTATACCCGTGGCTGAGCCATATTCCATGTTTCACCCCCGTGGTAGGGTTATAAACCACCATTATACCCGTGGCTGGGCCTTTTTCCAAGTTTCACCCCCGTGGTAGGGATATAAA
>NW_023346210.1:0-208 GCF_001411555.2 Juglans regia | reverse complement strand
AAAGCATTTGCCAAGGATGTTTTCATTAATCAAGAACGAAAGTTGGGGGCTCGAAGACGATCAGATACCGTCCTAGTCTCAACCATAAACGATGCCGACCAGGGCTCGGCGGATGTTGCTTTAAGGACTCCGCCGGCACCTTATGAGAAATCAAAGTCTTTGGGTTCCGGGGGGAGTATGGTCGCAAGGCTGAAACTTAAAGGAATTG
>NW_023346209.1:0-208 GCF_001411555.2 Juglans regia | reverse complement strand
ATGTTGTGGTCTGGCGGACGTAACGGCGTGTGAGTGGTGACAAGGTTGTATGTCTTGACAGGCTCCGTGCTTGTGCATCGAACTGTTAGGCGTGCTCCTCCTCACTTTTGCTCCTCGTGTGAATAGCATGTTGGGCTACCGAAGGGTTCCTGTGTTGCATACCTACAAAGATGGAATTTGTCCCTCTCGTTGCCCCTTGTCCTTGTCG
>NW_023346207.1:0-208 GCF_001411555.2 Juglans regia | reverse complement strand
TAACATCATAGGATTTCGGTCCTATTGTGTTGGCCTTCGGGATCGGAGTAATGATTAACAGGAACAGTCGGGGGCATTCGTATTTCATAGTCAGAGGTGAAATACTTGGATTTATGAAAGACGAACAACTGCGAAAGCATTTGCCAAGGATGTTTTCATTAATCAAGAACGAAAGTTGGGGGCTCGAAGACGATCAGATACCGTCCTA
>NW_023346204.1:0-208 GCF_001411555.2 Juglans regia | reverse complement strand
ACCAGGTCCAGACATAGTAAGGATTGACAGACTGAGAGCTCTTTCTTGATTCTATGGGTGGTGGTGCATGGCCGTTCTTAGTTGGTGGAGCGATTTGTCTGGTTTATTCCGTTAACGAACGAGACCTCAGCCTGCTAACTAGCTATGCGGAGGTGACCTTCCGCGGCCAGCTTCTTAGAGGGACTATGGCCGCTTAGGCCAAGGAAGT
>NW_023346203.1:0-208 GCF_001411555.2 Juglans regia | reverse complement strand
AAGTATCGCATTTCGCTACGTTCTTCATCGATGCGAGAGCCGAGATATCCGTTGCCGAGAGTCGTTATGTATCATGGTAAAGATGTCACCAACAACGCGCACAACGTTTCCGGGGCGCCCGTGGTTACTCCTTGTTTAAGTTCCTTGGCGCAGACCGCGCCGGGGTTCATTGTTCGATCGGGAAGGGAACGAGAAGATTGACCAACCA
>NW_023346202.1:0-208 GCF_001411555.2 Juglans regia | reverse complement strand
CCTCGTGTGAATAGCATGTTGGGCTACCGAAGGGTTCCTGTGTTGCATACCTACAAAGATGGAATTTGTCCCTCTCGTTGCCCCTTGTCCTTGTCGGTGCTCAACTTTGGGTGCTGGCTGGACTCTGAAGTTGTCCACGTGTTACCATGCAAGCCTTCGAGTTTACGTTGGTTGTCATGGACCATGTGGGCGTTCTCGTGCTCTTGGA
>NW_023346201.1:0-208 GCF_001411555.2 Juglans regia | reverse complement strand
TTGTTTCTATTATTGTTATCATCATTATCCCTAATAGTAAAGGAAATGACTGGAAAGTGAAATCTGGTCAAGAAGTGCATTCAGATATGTGAAAGTAATTCATTAATGATCTTCAGCAGCTAATTGGAATTCTAAAATGCGTCCACTATAAATAATCATTATAGAGGCTCGAAAAAGGAAGAAAAAAAAAAAAAAAAAAAAAAAAGAA
>NW_023346200.1:0-246 GCF_001411555.2 Juglans regia | reverse complement strand
ATTCCTACATTCTCGATTGCTTTCTAGCAACAAGCTTGTGCTTTAGGGACGGATTTGGTGGCACCTAGTGCCACGCATGGGCTTGTTGATGGGGGCAATCGGTCGTGCTAGGGGCTTTCTCTCGTTGGCTAGCCCTCGTGTGCTCTAGTCTACCCCATGGCGGTTGGGCCTATTTGTTTGGATGCCTCCTTTGCAACATGCTTGTGCACGGCGGATGGTGTTATGGCACCCAGTGCTACGCACATT
>NW_023346198.1:0-208 GCF_001411555.2 Juglans regia | reverse complement strand
CCCTGGTCGGCATCGTTTATGGTTGAGACTAGGACGGTATCTGATCGTCTTCGAGCCCCCAACTTTCGTTCTTGATTAATGAAAACATCCTTGGCAAATGCTTGCGCAGTTGTTCGTCTTTCATAAATCCAAGAATTTCACCTCTGACTATGAAATACGAATGCCCCCGACTGTTCCTGTTAATCATTACTCCGATCCCGAAGGCCAA
>NW_023346196.1:0-208 GCF_001411555.2 Juglans regia | reverse complement strand
CGCAGACCGCGCCGGGGTTCATTGTTCGATCGGGAAGGGAACGAGAAGATTGACCAACCACACACGAGGAGCGGTGGGCATATCTCAACGTGCCCTCCCAACCATTTTTTGGGAGGGGGCATTACACCCCCACCCAGAAGGTTATTACATGTTCACAGGTCGTTCTGCTGGGCAGGTATCGACAATGATCCTTCCGCAGGTTCACCTA
>NW_023346195.1:0-208 GCF_001411555.2 Juglans regia | reverse complement strand
CGCTGGAAGCCCCATGGCTTGCCTTGGCAGCCCCGTGGCAAGCCCCATGGCCTGCCTTGACAGCCCCGCTGGAAGCCCCATGGCTTGCCTTGGCAGCCCCGTGACAAGCCCCATGGCCTGCCTTGACAGCCCCATGGCTTGCCTTGACAGCCCCGTGGCAAGCCCCATGGCCTGACTTGACAGCCCCATGGCATGCCTTGGCAGCCCC
>NW_023346194.1:0-208 GCF_001411555.2 Juglans regia | reverse complement strand
ATTGCAATCTTTTGAGGCAACAAGGAAGATTGCTTTTGTAGAGTTTGTGTGATCTACGGTGTTCTTCGTCGGACCTTTGTGTGCTTGACATGGTAGGCAAAGCATCACGGGTGTGTCGCGGCGTGCCTTGGGGCAAGCCATGGGCCAAGCCATGGGGAGCCATGGGGCTTGCCACGGGGCTGTCAAGGCAAGCCATGGGGCTGCCATG
>NW_023346193.1:0-208 GCF_001411555.2 Juglans regia | reverse complement strand
CCGAAGCCATTCGGCCGAGGGCACGTCTGCCTGGGTGTCACGCATCGTTGCCCCAACCCCAAACACTTCTTATGATGTGTGGGGTGCGGGGAAGACATTGGCCACCCGTGTGCTTCTGCTCGCGGTTAGCCTAAAAGTGAGTCCTAGGCGACGAGCGCCACGACAATCGGTGGTTGAGAAACCCTCGTGACCCGTCGTGTGTTGCCCG
>NW_023346192.1:0-208 GCF_001411555.2 Juglans regia | reverse complement strand
CTTGTTGCCTCAAAAGATTGCAATACAACACTCACAACATGGCCCCCCAATGTTGCCACCCGACGTGCATGAACGGGGGCGAACACTTGTCTCGTGCTTTTGGATAATTGAAACCACCCAAATTGGTTTCCTAAATTCATTCCAATACATCTTGGATGTGTTCCAAGCATCACCTATCGATTTTTGCCTATTTTCGATTTTTTTTGAT
>NW_023346191.1:0-208 GCF_001411555.2 Juglans regia | reverse complement strand
ATACGTGCAACAAACCCCGACTTCTGGAAGGGATGCATTTATTAGATAAAAGGTCGACGCGGGCTTTGCCCGTTGCTCTGATGATTCATGATAACTCGACGGAGCGCACGGCCATCGTGCCGGCGACGCATCATTCAAATTTCTGCCCTATCAACTTTCGATTGTAGGATAGAGGCCTACAATGGTGGTGACGGGTAACGGAGAATTA
>NW_023346190.1:0-255 GCF_001411555.2 Juglans regia | reverse complement strand
GTGTTATGGCACCCAGTGCTACGCACATGCTTCATTGAGGTGGCTTCCGGACCTTGATGGCCTTGTTCCCATGGGGTTGAACCTTGATACGGTTTCCTTCTTGATGCGTTGATCTTCGTGGGGGTTCGATCCTCGTGCATGGCATCCTTGCGGTGTGAGTGTGGCATGGTGTTTGGGGCTTCTTAGCACTAGATTCCTACGCGTGCTCTCGGCCGACGATGGGTTGTTTGCTGGTTTGGCTTGGCTCCCAAGGGG
>NW_023346188.1:0-208 GCF_001411555.2 Juglans regia | reverse complement strand
AAAGACTAATCGAACCGTCTAGTAGCTGGTTCCCTCCGAAGTTTCCCTCAGGATAGCTGGAGCCCACGGGCGAGTTCTATCGGGTAAAGCCAATGATTAGAGGCGTCGGGGGCGCAACGCCCTCGACCTATTCTCAAACTTTAAATAGGTAGGACGGCACGGCTGCTTTGTTGAGTCGTGCCAAGGAATCGAGAGCTCCAAGTGGGCC
>NW_023346187.1:0-208 GCF_001411555.2 Juglans regia | reverse complement strand
ATCCTATCCTCCTTCCGGAGTGGTAGGTTTACGTGCGGTGCCGGCATCGAGAATGAATGCTACCTGGTTGATCCTGCCAGTAGTCATATGCTTGTCTCAAAGATCAAGCCATGCATGTGTAAGTATGAACTAATTCAGACTGTGAAACTGCGAATGGCTCATTAAATCAGTTATAGTTTGTTTGATGGTATCTGCTACTCGGATAACC
>NW_023346184.1:0-208 GCF_001411555.2 Juglans regia | reverse complement strand
ACGTCGTTGCCGCGATCGTGGAGGGCAGCACGCGCCGCAAGGCGTGCTTCGGCATCTGCGTGCTCCTGGCATCGGCCTGTGGGCACCCCATTCGGCCCGTCTTGTAACACGGACCAAGGAGTCTGACATGTGTGCGAGTCAACGGGCTAGTAAACCCGTAAGGCGTAAGGAAGCTGATTGGTGGGATCCCCTTGTGGGTTGCACCGCC
>NW_023346183.1:0-208 GCF_001411555.2 Juglans regia | reverse complement strand
ACAACACTGAAAACTTCAATCAATTTGGCTTGCACCAATTCATTTTTGATAATTATGAAAAAATATTCTCCAAGTATTCTTGAATATTATTGTAATACCTCGTATTTTTTTTTACTGTATTGTTCTTTTTAGTGAATGATTATTTTAATTAATTTAAATATTATTGTTCTTGTTTTAAAAATTTATCGAAATTTTTCTCGTTGGATTT
>NW_023346182.1:0-208 GCF_001411555.2 Juglans regia | reverse complement strand
ACGGCGGATGGTGTTATGGCACCCAGTGCTACGCACATTGTTGCTCTCGGGGGTATCCGGATGATGCTGGCCTCGCTTCCATGGGGTTTGACGGGCGACGACCATTTTTTGGGCTCGCTTTCGTGGGGGTGATTCCTACATTCTCGCTTGCTTTCTAGCAACAAGCTTGTGCTTTAGGGACGGATTTGGTGGCACCTAGTGCCGCGCA
>NW_023346179.1:0-206 GCF_001411555.2 Juglans regia | reverse complement strand
AGCCCCGTGGCAAGCCCCATGGCTTGCCTCGACAGCCCCGCGTGCACGCCCCATGGCTTGCCTTCACAGCCCCATGGCAAGCCCCATGGCCTGACTTGACAACCTGACTTGACAGCCCCATGGCATGCCTTGACAGCCCCGCGGGCATGCCCCATGGCTTGCCTTGACAGCCCCATGGCACGCCCCATGGCCTGCCTTGACAGCCC
>NW_023346178.1:0-13310 GCF_001411555.2 Juglans regia | reverse complement strand
GGTTTATTTTGGCTAGGGTTTCATTAGGTTTTGCTTTAAATACTCTATGCAGCCTTATTCTAATCAGATTATGAAGTTTATGAAATTTGATGAATTTATTCATTCTGAGTTGAGTTTTACTCCTCTTGTTCTTAATTGAACTTTTGAACTTATCAAAGGTAAATCACAACCTTTGTGGCGTTCCTCCTTTGTAATCTGGGTTCTTGAGACGGGTTCTTCAACGGGTCTAGATTTTAATATAATCTAGGTTCTTGAAACGAGTTCTCATCGAGTCTAGGTTCTCCATCCATTGACTTGATTTTGGCTTTCTTGGAGAGTTTTCAAATTGACTGTGGGTTCAAGGGAATTCGTTCCCGCGGGTTCATATCATTTGGTATCAGAGCAAGATTTCCAGTCAAGTCTGATTCTATCTTTTAATTCTAGGGCTTCATTGTTCTAGGGTTGACAAAAAAAAAAAAATAGAAACAAAAAGTAGGCTGCCGAAATTCTTATGGTTTTGGGTTTTGGCTGAAATTTGCATCACCTAGGGTTTCAAAATTCTAGGGTTTCCTGCATCTCTAAGTTTGTCAATTGCTTGGAGTGTCGTTCCATTGATTCTCTTCTACTTCATTGTCCATGCTTGTGTGTTTGAATTCAATTGGTTGGTTTTCACAACTGAATATTGCTGTTTGTGGATGAATTAGAGAATAGAAAAGAAAGGAAAAGAAAAGAAAAGAAAATTCGAAAAAAAAAAAAAAGAAAAGAAGAAGATGAAGAAAAGAGAAGGTGGTGTATTCAAAATTGCTACATAGTTACAACAAAGAGAAAGAAAGTATTTGTTGATTGAGCTTGTATCATCATAGGAGCTGAATACATCTTTCTAGTTGGTATCTTATTTTGTAATTACTCTTTCCCTCGTATAAATTTCTTGAGTCTCATGTCATTTTATTCTTTCATTGTTTCTTAGATCTATATTACTGGTTGGAATAATACAAGGTTGTATTGTCTTGACTTAGTTCAACTAGTTCTTAAAGAACTTGAGCGAGAAAACTATTAAGGTAAAAGGCAAGAGAGTGTGAGACTATTATCTGGAAAAAGCCAATTAAGAGTGAAACACGAGTGGAGTGCCATTATTCGAGTGTAAACACGTAAGGGAGTGTGTGAGGTTTTCCCACTAACATTCTTTTTGTGCAGCACATTATGATGTCTCATAGGAGTGACTCATCACCAAAGGGGATGCATAACTCATCCCTTCTGTTGCAAGCCATGCAACAACAGTTTGAGAAGTTGAACTTGGTGTTGGGTGAAGTGAGGGATAAGATGGATCATCAAGATACGGTAATTAGAAATCTTCATGGCAGGAGAGATAGGAGGCATCCTGAGTTTAGTGTTGAAAATGAGTATGAGAATGAAGACTATGGTGATTCTCTTGTTACTAGGCGTGCACTCAATATACAAATTAAGATGAATGATATAGAGCAGCAGAGTGAGAACGTTTTTCATACTAGATGCCACATCAACAACAAGGTATGTAGTATGATCATTAATTTGAGAAGTTGTATCAATTTGGCTAGCACTACTTTAGTTGAGAAATTGAATTTACGTACCTTAAAACACCCTAGACCATACATGTTGCAGTGGTTGAGTGATTGTGGGGAGGTTAGGGTAAATAAGCAAGTGCTAGTTTCTTTTTCAACTGGGAAATATCAGGATATGGTCCTTTGTGATGTAGTGCCTATGCATGCTGGTCATATTTTGTTGGCGAAGCCATGGCAGTATGATAGGAATGTGATCCATGATGGGTTAAGGAACATGTACTGTTTTGAAAAGGATGGAAAAACAATCAAACTTGCTCCTTTAACTCCAACACAGGTCCACGGGGATCAATTGAAGCTGAAAAGTGAGAGTGATCAAAAAAGAAAAAGTGAAAAGGAGATTGAGCAAACAGGCAAGAGTGAAAGTGAGAATGAGCTGAAAAGCATGAGTGAAGGTGAGAGTGAAAGTGAGATTGAGCTGAAAAGCAAGAGTGAAGATGAGATTGAGAAGGAAGAAAAGAAATAATGAGACTGAAAAAGAGAGAGAGAAAAATGAGGGAGAAAAAATATGGGGGTGAGGCTGAAACTTCAAGAAAAAAAGAGAACGAATTGCAAAAATATTGTGAGGCCGAGAGTTCAAAAAAAGATGAGAGTGGAAGAAAAAGAGAGCGTGAAACAGAAAAAGTGAGTGAGAGAAAAAAAGAGGAGGCCGAAACATCTAGAGAAAGAAAGAGTGAAAAAGAAAAGAGAGTGGTGGCTGAGAGTCAAGAAAAAAGAGTTGCACAAGAGGAAAAAGAAAGAGAGATTGTAGAGAGAAATAAAAAGACAAAAGTGAGTTTTTATGCTAAGGCAAGCTTTTATGCTAACGAATTTAACGACTTTTTCCCTAGTGTTGTTGTTTCTTTCTTGCAGGGATATGAGGCGATTCCAAGCGGTGTGTTTAGTGGATTGTCACCTATTAGGGAGATAGAGCACTACATTGATCTTGTGCCAGGTGCGACAATTCCTCACCGACCTTTATTTGAAGAACATGAGTCCTTGACACACTTAAACGAACAAGGTAAGTTGTTGAGTAGAATGCATGCTAAGCGGGAGGATTGTATTGAGACTTTTCCTCATGTATTCAAATACACACAAGGTATGAAAAATTTTGTGGTTGATGCTTTAGCAAGAAGGTATGTCCTTGTCTTCATTTTAGATGCAAAATTGTTGAGACTTGAATATGATAAGGAATTGCATGCTAATGATGATGACTTTGCTAGTGTGTATGGGACATGTGAGAAAGCATCTTTTGGTAAGTTCTATAAACTAGATTGGTACTTGTTTAGAAATATTAGATTTTGTGTACCTACTAGTTTTATGCATAAGTTGTTTGTGTGTGATAGACATGCTGGTTTGTTGGGTAACCTTGGTGTAAGGAAGACTTTTGTTGTGTTGTATGAACATTTGTGGGAATATCATTTGCCTTTCAATGACGTGTTGCATGAACATTTGTGAGAATATCATTTGCCTTTCAATGGCGTGTTGCATGAATGTTTGTGGAAGTATCATTTGTCATTCATTGATGTATTGCATGAACATTTGTGGGAGTATCATTTGCCATACATTGACGTGTTGCATGAACGTTTGCGGGAGTATCATTTGCGTTTCATTGAGTTTGCATATAATTGGAGTGGTCATTCTGGTAAAAATAAGATTTCAGACATGTTGCATGAACGTTTATGGGAGTATCATTTGCCATTCATTGACTTGTTGCATGAACGTTTGCGGGAGTATTATTTGCCATTCATTGAGTTTGCATATTGGTGTGGTCATTTTGGTTCGAGGAAGACTTTAGATGTGCTTCATGAACATTTGTGGGAGTATTGTTTACCATTCATTGAGTTTACATATAATTGGAGTGTTCATGCTACTACTAAATTTTCACCATTTGACATTGTTTATAGACTTGATCGATTTCCTCCTTCAGATTTAAAGTCTTTACTAGTTGATGACATGAGTAGCTTGGATGGACTATTCCAAATTCTTAAACAAATTAATGAAAATGCATATGTAATGGATCTTCTAGGTAAGTATCATGTTTCTACTATTTTCGATGTTACTAACAATTTTCCCTTTGATCTAGGTGGAGATTCGAGGTCGAATCATTTTGAGGAGAGGGGGAATGATGGGAACCAAGATGGGTCTAGTCTTAAAGATCATTTGCAACTTCCAGATGGGCCAAGAAGATCAATGAGAAAATGCAAGGATTGATGCAATCCATTTGGGACAAGTTTAGCAAGAGCCCAACATTCAAGATGGGGCTTGAAGGATGAAGATCCAATTTTAATTCATTTGATCAGCTACGGAAGAGGGCAACGACAAGACTTAAAGGCTTTGGACTCTTGAAGGGTTTCAACTTATTTAATTCATTTAAAGAACTTATTTTATTAGTTTATAATAATTGAGTTTATTATGGAAAGCACTTAAGGGGGCCTATGCAAGGGCATGTTGGGAAAGTTATTATTTTATTGAACTAGGGTTAGGGTTACTGTAGCCGAGTTACTGTAGCGCGGCACTGTAGCCGTGGCACTATTCATCCAGGGGCACTTTTGGAAGATGGGGGTTTATTTTGGCTAGGGTTTCATTAGGTTTTGCTTTAAATACTCTATGTAGCCTCATTCTAATCAGTTTATGAAGTTTATGAAATTTGATGAATTTATTCATTGTGAGTTGAGTTTTACTCCTCTTGTTCTTAATTGAACTTTTGAACTTATCAAAGGTAAATCACAACCTTTGTGGCGTTCCTCCTTTGTAATTTGGGTTCTTGAGACGGGTTCTTCAACGGGTCTAGATTTTAATATAATCTAGGTTCTTGAAACGAGTTTTCATCGGGTCTAGGTTCTTGGGGTATTTTCAAATTGACTGTGGGTTCAAGGGATTCTGTTCCCGTGGGTTCATATCATGTTATGATGTCAATCAAGAATTGCTATAAATGACGAAAGTTTATGATAAAATTTCATGAAGAAGTTATGTCTTTTCAAGAATGATAACGAAATTACTTACTGAGTAAAAACCTCCGTCTCCATATTTTTCTTTTAAAATATGTTGAGGAATCTGGATGGGAGACATGCATACTGATTTTTCTACATCTCATGCATTGCATATTTATCATTTTTCTTGTTTGATTTATCTTTGTGTCAGTTGATTGTTTAACATACTGAGATTTTGAGTAAATCACACCCTTTATGCGACCACTATTGTAACACCCGAGCCCAGCCAAGCCCACTTTACAAAATTTTTGAGTTTATAGTTATGAAAAACCCATTTGGGGCTGCGAGTAAATTTTTTTGGAAGAGAGTTTGGGCCTAAGATATTTTTTGGCGGAATATAATTTTTCAATAGGTTTGATAATTAGGTTTAAAGTCTTTTAATGGTCCAAGTGGATCTTCATTCGGAAAATTTATAGGACAAGTGTCTTTTTTTTAGGTCGAGTCGAGGCCCAAAACTTAAGGAAAAAAAAGCCCATGCATTAATCCCATACATGATCCAAGATGAGGGCCAAATATTCATTTTTTTGGGCTAAAGAGCCTAGGCCCATGAATACGATTCTAGACTCCACGTCGCATGGTTTCACGTCCATTTTCCTTTTTCATGCACGTCCCTCCTTCCTTTTTCTTTAGGTTTTATCTGTTTCCTACTTATAGCTTATACATATGTTAAGCATCCTCAACCCTAGAATAAGTGCCGCTTGTCCTCCTCTTCATAGAAGTGTCTAACCAAGATCTCCACTCTGCTGCTGCTAGTGAGGACCCTTGCCGCCAACCACTGCCTCCATCGCGATCTCCTCTATACGACGGAAACAACCTTTATCACCCTCCATTTTCTTTCACCAAAAATAGAGTGTGAGTCTATTTCCGTGAACCACTGCACCCCCAAGTTGTTGCCGCCCAGTTTGTCCACCCCCTGTGAACCTCAGTCCATACCTCACCACTGCAACCAACCATAAGTTTTTCGAAAAACACCAAACTGAAAGTCTCGGTTTGTATCCAGTAAACCGCCACCCAGAAGCCAAAGTGTCGATAGCACCATACCTCTATTTTTCTCACTCAAAATAGAGAGTTCTTACCACCGAACAACTGTACCTCACTAGCCACTCCAAGTGGTCACCACCTGCACAGAAAGGGGGCCATCGGACACCCACAGGCCACCTCAGCCAGTAGCAACCCCTCACGGTGAGTATCTCTCTCCGTTTACTCCCTCCTTTCTCTTCGCCCTCTCTAGCGCTCACCTCTTGTAACATCCGTCCATGTGGTGAGACCTTTTAAAAAATCATTTTAGAAAAGACGACGGGAATTACAGTTCGATTTAAAACTTTTTGCTTCCATACCTAGGGTGCAAGACTCTATGTTATAAAATAAAATGTGCTTAGAGAATAAAAAAGGTTTACAGCAGAAAACGTTAATCTTATAATAAAAAGACCTCTCGTACAATTAGACACTCATGCCTAGACTTTTGTGCTCTTCCCCATGGTCCGTTTATGTCTTGACCATTCAGTTCCTGTGGGGGGAGGGACATGCATAAAAACTAAAATGAGTGGATGACTCGTAACCATTACTTCATACCGATAAAATATAATAAGATAGGTTTTCACTCATGCATTCATCATACCATACATACTATACGTACATGCATATGTGCATTCATTTGAAAATATCACTAGACGAGGTTTTTCTTTTGAAAGGGAATTTCTTTTCATAAAATGTTTCTCCTGTTAGTGCCTTTATTTGTTAAAGAGTTTCATGCATTCATGCGTTCATACATACATTTTTTTATCACCTTCATAGACTAGTACACACTGTTACGCCCCGATTGTGTTGGGGTTAGCGGTCTTCCTTTAGACCCGGACTCTGTCCGTGGCCACGGGTTAGGAATCCCTTTTCAGTCAAGGGGCAGCACTGGGTGCACTTCCAATACTACTTACCCAGCATTGCAATCTGCCCATTCATTGGTACCCTTTCCGTTCATTCATGTGGCCGTTATGTGTCTTCATACATTAAACATTCAGTTCATTTCAGTCCTTTCTTACAATTCAGTCCTTTTCATTTTACAGTTCGTTCATGGAAAAACATCTTTAAAAAGCATAGGCTTAAATGTCGTCTTTCATAGCATCCATAAAAGCATCGGTTTGCGTGGACATTTTAACATCAGTTCATAGGAACCATATCAAAACACTTTCTTTGTGTCATTTAAAGCATCGGTTTAAAGCTCGGGGCACGAGCCTCTACATTGATTTTCTTGGAAAATACATACAATAGATACAATGTATAGTCATCCATTCACATGCGTACAATTAATACTTTGGGTGCGTAAAAAGGAGCTACCGAGGAGGGGCCGTACATACTTATACTTTTGAACACTTAATATTTTCTTTCGTAAAACGTCTGTTGTGTCTTTTCAGAAAGCATCGTAAAGAAAAGCGTTTCATTTTCATTTCTTTATTTTAGAAAACTCTAGAAGAGTATGAACGCAATACTTATCTGGAACTCCATGCTACTTTCATATCATGCAGTCCATTTATGAGCGTGTCAGATGGCAACGTACATGTGTATACATATAACCTTAACGTCATTCTCTATCGATTGCATAAGCAACTTAAACTAGAAATAGTACTACACTTCAATTGAAACACTCTCCTTCTATCTCGTGCTCTTACATGCCCTTTACTATGCTAAAACCATCGGAGACCACTTATTGTCACTATCCCTTCCAAACTCGACGTTCTACTTCGAGTGCTCATCCCTTAAGGTGAACCCATAATTCATAGGATTAAGACTCTAGGACTTCCGTCTTACTTTTCCTACTAACCACATTCCGACACATGGTTCCTGTGATGCCCCCAGATTCTGCATAGGATCGGGCGGACACCCGAAGTATCGGGACATGCAACACAAGGTTACCTACTCCCCCTCCCCCCCGCGTTCATGACATATAAGATGCAATGTTCATAACATGCATCTAGCATTATGCAATATTTGTAGCGGATAACTTTTTTTCTTTTGAAAAATGAAAAACAATATTGATATGAATCCGCGGGAACGAATTCCCTTGAACCCACAGTCAATTTGAAAACTCTCCAAGAAAGCCAAAATCAAGTCAATGGATGGAGAACCTAGACCCGATGAGAACTCGTTTCAAGAACCTAGATTATATTAAAATCTAGACCCGTTGAAGAACCCGTCTCAAGAACCCAGATTACAAAGGAGGAACGCCACAAAGGTTGTGATTTACCTTTGATAAGTTCAAAAGTTCAATTAAGAACAAGAGGAGTAAAACTCAACTCACAATGAATAAATTCATCAAATTTCATAAACTTCATAATCTGATTAGAATGAGGCTACATAGAGTATTTAAAGCAAAACCTAATGAAACCCTAGCCAAAATAAACCCCCATCTTCCAAAAGTGCCCCTGGATGAACAGTGCCGCGGCTACAGTGCCGACTCGGCTACAGTAACCCTAACCCTAGTTCAATAAAATAATAACTTTCCCAACATGCCCTTGCATAGGCCCCCTTAAGTGCTTCCCATAATAAACTCAATTATTCTAAACTAATAACATAAGTTCTTTAAATGAATTACATAAGTTGAAACCCTTCAAGAGCTCAAAGCCTTTAACTCTTGTCGTTGCCCTCTTTCGTAGCTAATCAAATGAATTAAAACTAGATCTTCATCCTTCAAGCCCCATCTTGAATGTTGGGCTCTTGCTAAAATTGTCCCAAGTGGATTGTATCAATCCTTGCATTGTCTCCTTGATCTTCTTGGCCCATCTGGAAGTTGCAAATAATCTTTAAGACTAGGTTCATCTTGGTTCCTATCATTCCCCCTCTCCTCAAAAGGATTCGACCTCGAATCTCCACCTGGATCAAAGGGAAAGTGGTTAGTAACATTGAAAATAGTAGAAACACGATACTTACCTGGAAGTTCCATTAGATATGCATTTTCATTAATTTGTTTAAGAATTTGGAATAGTCCATCCAAGCTACCCATATCATCAACTGGTGAAGACTCTAAATTTAAAGGAGGAAATTGATTAAGTCTATAAACAATTTCAATTGGTGAAAATTTAGTAGTGGCATGAACACTCCAATTATATGTAAACTCAATGAATGGCAAATAATACTCCCACAAATATTCATGAAGTACATCTAAAGTCTTCCTTGAAAGAAAATGACCACACCAATATGCAAACTCAATGAATGGCAAATGATACTTCTGCAAACGTTCATGCAACAAGTCAATGAATGGAAAATGATACTCCCATGAACGTTCATGCAACATGTTTGAAATCTTATTTTTACCAGAATGACCACTCCAATTATATGCAAACTCAATGAAACGCAAATGATACTCCCGCAATTGTTCATGCAACACGTCAATGTATGGCAAATGATACTCTCACAAATGTTCATGCAATACATCAATGAATGACAAATGATACTTCCACAAACATTCGTGCAACAAGTCTTTGAATGGCAAATGATATTCCCACAAACATTCATGCAACACAACAAAAGTCTTCCTTACACCAAGGTTACCCAACAAATCACCATGTCCATCACACACAAGCAACTTACGGATAAAACTAGTAGGCACACAAAATCTATTCTCTCTAAACAAGTACAAATCTAGTTTATAAAACTTACCAAAAGATGCTTTCTCACATGTTCCATACACACTAGCAAAGTCATCATCATTAGCATGCAATTCCTTATCATATTCAAGTCTCAACAATTTTGCATCTAAAATGAAGATAAGGACATACCTTCTTGCTAAAGCATCAACCACAAAATTTTTCATACCTTGTGTGTATTTGAATACATGAGGAAAAGTCTCAATACAATCCTCCCACTTAGCATGCATTCTAGTCAACAACTTACCTTGTCCCTTTAAATGTGTCAAGGACTCATGTTCTTCCAAGAAAGGTTGGGTAGGGATAGTCGCACCTGACACAAAATAAATGTGGTGCTCTATCTCCCTAATAGGTGGCAATCCACTAAACACACCGCTAGGAGTCATGACCTTATATGCCTGCAACAAATAAACAACAAGACAAGACAAAGAGTCATTAAATTCGCTAGCATAAAAGCTGGCCTTAGCATAAAAACTCACTTTTGTCTTTTTATTTCTCTCTACAATCTCTCTTTCTTTTTCCTCTTGTGGCTCCACTCTTTTTTCTTGACTCTCAACCACCTCTCTATTTTCATTTTCTCTCTCTCTTTCTTTTGATGTTTCGGCCTCATTCTCTTTTTTCCTCTCACTCTCTTTGTTCTTTTCACTCTCTGTTTTTCTTTCAGTCTCCTCTTTTTTTGAACTCTTGTCCTCACAATTTTTTTTCAACTCATTCTCTCTTTTTCTTGAGGTTTCAGCCTCACTCAAATCATTTCCCTTAGGTGGTTCGGTCTTCTCCTTTGTTACAACTTGATCATTTTTGTCCCACCTTGGTTTCCAAGGAGTACCAGAAACCAAAGTATACTTTGATGTACCCTTTCCTTTTAGCCGCCTCTCCACCTCCATAGCCATGTGCACCATATCCTCTACCTCCTTATAATGTTGCAACTCAACTACATTGGCTATCTCCCTATTCAACCCACTCAAAAATCTTGTCATCGTGGCCTCCTGATCCTCCACTACATTAGCCCGAATCATAGCCACCTCCATCTCCTTATGGTAATCCTCTACACTTCTAGACTCCTGTGTAAGATTTTGTAGTTTTTGGTAGAGGTCTCTATAGTAGTGGCTAGGTACAAATCTCCGCCTCATGATAGCTTTCAACTCTCTCTATGTTTCTACAGGCCTCTCAAAATTCCTCTTCCTATTGGATACTAATTGATCCCACCAAATAACCGCATAATCAGTGAACTCAATTACAGCCAACTTCACCTTCTTCTCCTCAGAGTAATTATGACAATCAAACATCAACTCTATTCTTTTCTCCCACTCTAAATAAACTTCAGGGTCAGTTCTACCTTGGAATGATGGTATTTTCATTTTGATGCTCCCAAGGTTCTTATCTACTCTATCTCGACCCCCTGAGTTTGCCCTAAGGCCTCTTCCATGCCTAACTCCTCTATGTCCACCCAATCCAACTTCAAATGTTAAGCCTTCCTCATCCTCACCGAACTCTCCATTCTTATACCCATTCTCAATTCTAGGCTCACGTCGCCTCCTATCTCTCTCACCTTGCAGATTTCTAATCATTGCTTATTGATTATCCATACTATCCCTCACTTCACCCAACACCAAGTTCAACCGCTCAAACTGTTGTTGCATGGCTTGCAACACAAAGGATGAGTTATCTGCCACACCTTTTGGTGATGAGTCACTTCTATGAGACATCATAATATGCTGCACAAAAAGAATGTTAGTGGAAAACCTCACACACTCCCTTACGTGTTTACACTCGAATAATGGCACTCTACTCGTGTTTCACTCTTAGTGGCTTTTTCCTGATAATAGTCTCACACTCTCTTGCCTTTTACCTCAAGAGTTTTCCTACTCAAGTTCTTTAAGAACTAATTGAACATAATCAACAGAAAGCAACCTTGTTTTATCCCAACTAGTAATTAGATCCAGGAAACAAGAACAAGAGAAACATGGAAGGAATAAAAATGACACGAGAATCAATGAAGTTATACGGATGAAAGAGTAACAATAAGACAAGATACCAACTTTAGTGATGTATGCAGCAGCCCCTTTGATGATAAAGTTCAATCAACAAATTTCTTTCTTTCTCATTTTTGTAACTATGTAGCAACCATTGAATATGCTACCTTTTCTTTTCTTCTTCTTCTTCTTCTCTCTTTTTTTTTTTCGAATTTTCCTTTCTTTTCTTTTCTTTTCCTTTCTTTTCTTTTCTTTTCTTTTCTTTAATTCAACCACAAACAGCAATATTCAATTGTGAAAATCCAAGCAATTGAATTCAAACACACAAGCATAGACAATGAAGTAGAAGAGAATCAATGGAACAACACTCCAAGCAATTGACAAACTTAGAGATGCAAGAAACCCTAGAATTTTGAAATCCTTGGAGATGCAAATTTCAGCCAAACCCAAAACCCTAAGAATTTCGGCAGCCTACTTGTTGCTTCTATTTTTTTTTTTGGCAACCCTAGAACAATGAAGCCCTAGATTTAAATTTAAGGATGCCAGAATTAAAAGATAGAATCAGACCTGATTGGAAACCTTACTCTGAATACCAAATGATATGAACCCGCGGGAAAGGAATCCCTTGAACCCACAGTCAATTTGAAAACTTCCCAAGAAAGCCAAAATCAAGTCAAAGGATGGAGAACCTAGACCCGATGAGAACTTGTTTCAAGAACCTAGATTATATTAAAATCTAGACCCGTTGAAGAACCCGTCTCAAGAACCCAGATTACAAAGGTTGTGATTTACCTTTGATAAGTTCAAAAGTTCAATTAAGAACAAGAGGAGTAAAACTCAACTCACAATGAATAAATTCATCAAATTTCATAAACTTCATAATCTGATTAAAATGAGGCTACATAGAGTATTTAAAGCAAAACCTAATGAAACCCTAGCTAAAATAAACCTTTGTTTAGGATGAACAGTGCCGCGGCTACAGTAACTCAGCTACAGTAACCCTAACCCTAGTTCAATAAAATAATAACTTTTCCAACATGCCCTTGTATAAGCCCCCTTAAGTGCTTCCCATAATAAACTCAATTATTCTAAACAAATAAAATAAGTTCTTTAAATGAATTAAATAAGTTGAAACCCTTCAAGAGCCCAAGCCTTTAAGTCTTGTCGTTGCCATCTTCCATAGCTGATCAAATGAATTAAAACTTGATCTTCATCCTTCAAGCCCCATCTTGAATGTTGGGCTCTTGCTAAACTTGTCCCAAGTGGATTGCATCAATCATTGCATTGTCTCCTTGATCTTCTTGGCCCATCTGGAAGTTGTAAATGATCTTTAAGACTAGGCTCATCTTGGTTCCCATCATTCCCCCTCTCCTCAAGAGGATTCGACCTCGAATCTCCACCTGGATCAAAGGGAAAATGGTTAGTAACATTGAAAATAGTAGAAACATGATACTTACTTGGAAGATCCATTAGACATGCATTTTCAATAATTTGTTCAAGAATTTGGAATAGTCCATCCAAGCTACTCCTATCATCAATTGGTAAAGACTTTAAATCTGAAGGAGGAAATGGATTAAGTATACAAACAATTTCAATTGGTGAAAATTTAGTAGTAACATGAACACTCCAATTATATGTAAACTCAATGATTGGCAAACAATACTCCCACAAATGTTCATGAAGCACATCTAAAGTCTTCCCCGAACCAAAATGACCACTCCAATATGCACACTCAATGAATGGCAAATGATACTCCCGCAAACGTTCATGTAACAAGTCTGAAATCTTATATTCACCAGAATGACCACTACAATTATATGCAAACTCAATGAAACACAAATGATACTCCCTCAAACGTTCATGCAACACGTCAATGTATGACAAATGATACTCCCACAAATGTTCATGCAATACATTAATGAATGACAAATGATACTTCCACAAATGTTCGTGCAACACGTCTTTGAATGGCAAATGATATTCCCACAAACATTTATACAACACAACAAACGTTTTCCTTACACTAAGGTTACCCAACAAACCAGCATGTCCATCACAGACAAGCAACATACGCATAAAACTAGTAGGCACACAAAATTTATTCATTCTAAACAAGTACCAATCTAGTTTATAGAACTTACCAAATGATGATTT
>NW_023346177.1:0-208 GCF_001411555.2 Juglans regia | reverse complement strand
GTTGAGACTAGGACGGTATCTGATCGTCTTCGAGCCCCCAACTTTCGTTCTTGATTAATGAAAACATCCTTGGCAAATGCTTTCGCAGTTGTTCGTCTTTCATCTATCCAAGAATTTCACCTCTGACTATGAAATACGAATGCCCCCGACTGTTCCTGTTAATCATTACTCCGATCCCGAAGGCCAACACAATAGGACCGAAATCCTA
>NW_023346175.1:0-208 GCF_001411555.2 Juglans regia | reverse complement strand
AAAAAAATCCCGATGTCGAAAAATTGTGAGGCTTGCTCCTACTTCAAGATATGATTTTTCTAAGCATGCCTGCAAAAAATCTCGTCCAAATTCAAAGTATTTCAATAAAAAAGGCCTTTATGTTTCCTCGGACATTTGATGTTTCCTCCTGCCGGTTGGGATTTGGCTCTAAATGCTCTTTAGGGGGGGCATGCAAGCCCCAACATGG
>NW_023346174.1:0-208 GCF_001411555.2 Juglans regia | reverse complement strand
CGGATGATGCTGGCCTCGCTTCCATGGGGTTTGACGGGCGACGACCGTTTTTTGGGCTCGCTTTCGTGGGGGTGATTCCTACATTCTCGCTTGCTTTCTAGCAATAAGCTTGTGCTTTAGGGACGGATTTGGTGGCACCTAGTGCCGCGCATGGGCTTGTTGATGGGGGCAATCGGTCGTGCTAGGGGCTTTCTCACGTTGGCTAGCC
>NW_023346173.1:0-208 GCF_001411555.2 Juglans regia | reverse complement strand
CCAGACCACAACATCAAACAAATTGAACCACACCCCAACCAAGCACAAGGCTAGCTGAGCGTGTGGAAGCATTGTGTGGTGTCGAGCCTGCCCCGCTAGGCATGTGAAATAAGAGAAGAGAAAATAGTAACAATCGGGACAGTTGTTGAGGTCTCAACCCCTTGGGAGCCAAGCCAAACCAGCAAACAACCCATCGTCGGCCGAGAGC
>NW_023346171.1:0-208 GCF_001411555.2 Juglans regia | reverse complement strand
GTTCACAGGTCGTTCTGCTGGGCAGGTATCGACAATGATCCTTCCGCAGGTTCACCTACGGAAACCTTGTTACGACTTCTCCTTCCTCTAAATGATAAGGTTCCGTGGACTTCTCGCGACGTTGCCGGCAGCGAACCGCCCACATCGCCTCGATCCGAACACTTCACCGGACCATTCAATCGGTAGGAGCGACGGGCGGTGTGTACAA
>NW_023346169.1:0-208 GCF_001411555.2 Juglans regia | reverse complement strand
CGTTTGACACGAACGATTGTCGTGCTCGCGTCTTGATCCTATCCTCCTTCCGGAGTGGTAGGTTTACGTGCGGTGCCGGCATCGAGAATGAATGCTACCTGGTTTATCCTGCCAGTAGTCATATGCTTGTCTCAAAGATTAAGCCATGCATGTGTAAGTATGAACTAATTCAGACTGTGAAACTGCGAATGGCTCATTAAATCAGTTA
>NW_023346168.1:0-208 GCF_001411555.2 Juglans regia | reverse complement strand
AAACACCATGCCACACTCACACCTCAAGGATGCCATGCACGAGGATCGAACCCCCACGAAGATCAACGCATCAAGAAGGAAACCGTATCAAGGTTCAACCCCATTGGAACAAGGCCATCAAGGTCCGGAAGCCACCTCAATGAAGCATGTGCGTAGCACTGGGTGCCATAACACCATCCGCCGTGCACATCTACGTCAAAGAGGAAGC
>NW_023346167.1:0-277 GCF_001411555.2 Juglans regia | reverse complement strand
AATCGTTCGTGTCAAACGAGAACGCTCGGTTTGGGATAAAGAGGCCGGAGACCCCCCACACCAACACAATGTTCCGCATCCAAGAGCACGAGAACGCCCACATGGTCCATGACAACCAACGTAAACTCGAAGGCTTGCATGGTAACACGAGGACAACTTCAGAGTCCAGCCAGCACCCAAAGATGAGCACCGACAAGGACAAGGGGCAACGAGAGGGACAAATTCCATCTTTGTAGGTATGCAACACAGGAACCCTTCGGTAGCCCAACATGCTATT
>NW_023346165.1:0-208 GCF_001411555.2 Juglans regia | reverse complement strand
CTCTCGGCCGACGATGGGTTGTTTGCTGGTTTGGCTTGGCTCCCAAGGGGTTGAGACCTCAACAACTGTCCCGATTGTTACTATTTTCTCTTCTCTTATTTCCCGTGCCTAGCGGGGCAGGCTCGACACCACACAATGCTTCCACACGCTCAGCTAGCCTTGTGCTTGGTTGGGGTGTGGTTCAATTTGTTTGATGTTGTGGTCTGGC
>NW_023346163.1:0-208 GCF_001411555.2 Juglans regia | reverse complement strand
ATATGATTTTTCTAAGCATGCCTGCAAAAAATCTCGTCCAAATTCAAAGTATTTCGATAAAAAAGGCCTTTATGTTTCCTCGGACATTTGATGTTTCCTCCTGACGGTTGGGATTTGGCTCTAAATGCTCTTTAGGGGGGGCATGCAAGCCCCAACATGGTCAGCCAGGAGGGCTGACCATGCCGCCCCCCTCACATGGGCATGCCCC
>NW_023346162.1:0-208 GCF_001411555.2 Juglans regia | reverse complement strand
CTACAAAGATGGAATTTGTCCCTCTCGTTGCCCCTTGTCCTTGTCGGTGCTCATCTTTGGGTGCTGGCTGGACTCTGAAGTTGTCCACGTGTTACCATGCAAGACTTCGAGTTTACGTTGGTTGTCATGGACCATGTGGGCGTTCTCGTGCTCTTGGATGCGGAACATTGTGTTGGTGTGGGGGGTCTCCGGCCTCTTTATCCCAAAC
>NW_023346161.1:0-208 GCF_001411555.2 Juglans regia | reverse complement strand
CAAACAACCCATCGTCGGCCGAGAGCACGCGTAGGAATCTAGTGCTAAGAAGCACCAAACACCATGCCACACTCACACCTCAAGGATGCCATGCACGAGGATCGTACCCCCACGAAGATCAACGCATCAAGAAGGAAACCGTATCAAGGTTCAACCCCATGGGAACAAGGCCATCAAGGTCCGGAAGCCACCTCAATGAAGCATGTGC
>NW_023346160.1:0-208 GCF_001411555.2 Juglans regia | reverse complement strand
CTGGGGCGCCTGGTGCTGCGCGCATGTGCGCGCGGGCCTGTGCTGCGCGCCTGCGCGCGCTGGCCTGTGCTGCGTGCTTGTGCGCGCTGGCTTGTGCTGCGCGCCTGCGCGCGCTGGCTTGTGCTGCGTGCTTGTGCGCGCTGGCTTGTGCTGCGCGCGCTGCCGGGTGTTTGCTAGCCTCGCTAGCCCGCATGCTGTGAAGGCATGG
>NW_023346156.1:0-249 GCF_001411555.2 Juglans regia | reverse complement strand
TGTCAAACGAGAACGCTCGGTTTGGGATAAAGAGGCCGGAGACCCCCCACACCAACACAATGTTCCGCATCCAAGAGCACGAGAACGCCCACATGGTCCATGACAACCAACGTAATCTCGAAGGCTTGCATGGTAACACGTGGACAACTTCAGAGTCCAGCCAGCACCCAAAGATGAGCACCGACAAGGACAAGGGGCAACGAGAGGGACAAATTCCATCTTTGTAGGTATGCAACACAGGAACCCTTC
>NW_023346155.1:0-208 GCF_001411555.2 Juglans regia | reverse complement strand
CGATCGAACAATGAACCCCGGCGCGGTCTGCGCCAAGGAACTTAAACAAGGAGTAACCACGGGCGCCCCGGAAACGGTGTGCGCGTTGTTGGTGACATCTTTAGCATGATACATAACGACTCTCGGCAACGGATATCTCGGCTCTCGCATCGATGAAGAACGTAGCGAAATGCGATACTTGGTGTGAATTGCAGAATCCCGCGAATCA
>NW_023346153.1:0-208 GCF_001411555.2 Juglans regia | reverse complement strand
CAGACATAGTAAGGATTGACAGACTGAGAGCTCTTTCTTGATTCTATGGGTGGTGGTGCATGGCCGTTCTTAGTTGGTGGAGCGATTTGTCTGGTTAATTCCGATAACGAACGAGACCTCAGCCTGCTAACTAGCTATGCGGAGGTGACCTTCCGCGGCCAGCTTCTTAGAGGGACTATGGCCGCTTAGGCCAAGGAAGTTTGAGGCA
>NW_023346151.1:0-208 GCF_001411555.2 Juglans regia | reverse complement strand
AACGATGCCGACCAGGGATCGGCGGATGTTGCTTTAAGGACTCCGCCGGCACCTTATGAGAAATCAAAGTCTTTGGGTTCCGGGGGGAGTATGGTCGCAAGGCTTAAACTTAAAGGAATTGACGGAAGGGCACCACCAGGAGTGGAGCCTGCGGCTTAATTTGACTCAACACGGGGAAACTTACCAGGTCCAGACATAGTAAGGATTG
>NW_023346150.1:0-208 GCF_001411555.2 Juglans regia | reverse complement strand
CCTCGGGAAAAGGATTGGCTCTGAGGGCTGGGCACGGGGGTCCCAGTCCCGAACCCGTCGGCTGTCGGTGGACTGCTCGAGCTGCTCCCGCGGCGAGAGCGGGTTGCCGCGTGCCGGCCGGGGGACGGACTGGGAACGATCGCTTCGGCGGTCTTCCCCGGGCGTCGAACAGTCGACTCAGAACTGGTACGGACAAGGGGAATCCGAC
>NW_023346149.1:0-208 GCF_001411555.2 Juglans regia | reverse complement strand
CGAAGGCCAACACAATAGGACCGAAATCCTATGATGTTATCCCATGCTAATGTATACAGAGCGTAGGCTTGCTTTGAGCACTCTAATTTCTTCAAAGTAACAGAACCGGAGGCACGACCCGGCCAGTTAAGGCCAGGAGCGCATCGCCGGTAGAAGGGACGAGCAGACCGGTGCACACCAGGGGCGGACCGCTCTGCCCAACCCAAGA
>NW_023346147.1:0-208 GCF_001411555.2 Juglans regia | reverse complement strand
CCCAGGCAGACGTGCCCTCGGCCGAATGGCTTCGGGCGCAACTTGCGTTCAAAGACTCGATGATTCGCGGGATTCTGCAATTCACACCAAGTATCGCATTTCGATACGTTCTTCATCGATGCGAGAGCCGAGATATCCGTTGCCGAGAGTCGTTATGTATCATGGTAAAGATGTCACCAACAACGCGCACACCGTTTCCGGGGCGCCC
>NW_023346146.1:0-208 GCF_001411555.2 Juglans regia | reverse complement strand
TGGAGCTCTCGATTCCTTGGCACGACTCAACAAAGCAGCCGTGCCGTCCTACCTATTTAAAGTTTGAGAATAGGTCGAGGGCGTTGCGCCCCCGATGCCTCTATTCATTGGCTTTACCCGATAGAACTCGCCCGTGGGCTCCAGCTATCCTGAGGGAAACTTCGGAGGGAACCAGCTACTAGACGGTTCGATTAGTCTTTCGCCCCTA
>NW_023346145.1:0-233 GCF_001411555.2 Juglans regia | reverse complement strand
CGTGTGAATAGCATGTTGGGCTACCGAAGGGTTCCTGTGTTGCATACCTACAAAGATGGAATTTGTCCCTCTCGTTGCCCCTTGTCCTTGTCGGTGCTCATCTTTGGGTGCTGGCTGGACTCTGTAGTTGTCCACGTGTTACCATGCAAGCCTTCGAGTTTACGTTGGTTGTCATGGACCATGTGGGCGTTCTCGTGCTCTTGGATGCGGAACATTGTGTTGGTGTGGGGGGT
>NW_023346144.1:0-208 GCF_001411555.2 Juglans regia | reverse complement strand
GGATTATGACTGAACGCCTCTAAGTCAGAATCCGGGCTAGAAGCGACGCGTGCGCCCGTCGCCCGATTGCCGACCTGCAGTAGGGGCCTTAGGGCCCCCAGAGACACGTGTCGTTGGTGAAGCCCTCGCGGCGGATGAGCCGTGCGGGCCGCCTTGAAGTACAATTCTCACCGAGCGGCGGGTAGAATCCTTTGCAGACGACTTAAAT
>NW_023346143.1:0-208 GCF_001411555.2 Juglans regia | reverse complement strand
CGGTTCGCTGCCGGCAACGTCGCGAGAAGTCCACTGAACCTTATCATTTAGAGGAAGGAGAAGTCGTAACAAGGTTTCCGTAGGTGAACCTGCGGAAGGATCAGTGTCGATACCTGCCCAGCAGAACGACCTGTGAACATGTAATAACCTTCTGGGTGGGGGAGTAATGCCCCCTCCCAAAAAACGGTTGGGAGGGCACGTTGAGATA
>NW_023346142.1:0-208 GCF_001411555.2 Juglans regia | reverse complement strand
GCGATGTGGGCGGTTCGCTGCCGGCAACGTCGCGAGAAGTCCACTGAACCTTATCATTTAGAGGAAGGAGAAGTCGTAACAAGGTTTCCGTAGGTGAACCTGCGTAAGGATCATTGTCGATACCTGCCCAGCAGAACGACCTGTGAACATGTAATAACCTTCTGGGTGGGGGTGTAATGCCCCCTCCCAAAAAACGGTTGGGAGGGCA
>NW_023346140.1:0-208 GCF_001411555.2 Juglans regia | reverse complement strand
ACACAAAGGTCCGACGAAGAACACCGTAGATCACACAAACTCTACAAAAGCAATCTTCCTTGTTGCCTCAAAAGATTGCAATACAACACTCACAACATGGCCCACCAATGTTGCCACCCGACGTGCATGAACGGGGGCGAACACTTGTCTCGTGCTTTTGGACAATTGAAACCACCCAAATTGGTTTCCTAAATTCATTCCAATACAT
>NW_023346139.1:0-208 GCF_001411555.2 Juglans regia | reverse complement strand
GTTTCTGCAACTTTCAATGTTTCTGATCTTTCTCCTTTTGATGTAGGTGAAGATTCGAGGTCGAATCCTTTTGAGGAGAGGGGGAATGATAGGAACCAAGGTGAGCCTACTCTTAAAGATCCTTTGCAAGTTCCAGATGGGCCAATTACAAGATCAAGGGCCAAGAAGATCAAGGAAGCAATGCAAGGATTGGTGCAATCCACTTGGG
>NW_023346138.1:0-208 GCF_001411555.2 Juglans regia | reverse complement strand
CAGTCTGAATTAGTTCATACTTACACATGCATGGCTTAATCTTTGAGACAAGCATATGACTACTGGCAGGATCAACCAGGTAGCATTCATTCTCGATGCCGGCATCGCACGTAAACCTACCACTCCGGAAGGAGGATAGGATCAAGACGCGAGCACGACAATCGTTCGTGTCAAACGAGAACGCTCGGTTTGGGATAAAGAGGCCGGA
>NW_023346137.1:0-208 GCF_001411555.2 Juglans regia | reverse complement strand
TAATGCCCCCTCCCAAAAAACGGTTGGGAGGGCACGTTGAGATATGCCCACCGCTCCTCGTGTGTGGTTGGTCAATCTTCTCGTTCCCTTCCCGATCGAACAATTAACCCCGGCGCGGTCTGCGCCAAGGAACTTAAACAAGGAGTAACCACGGGCGCCCCGGAAACGGTGTGCGCGTTGTTGGTGACATCTTTACCATGATACATAA
>NW_023346136.1:0-208 GCF_001411555.2 Juglans regia | reverse complement strand
ACCCATCGTCGGCCGAGAGCACGCGTAGGAATCTAGTGCTAAGAAGCACCAAACACCATGCCACACTCACACCTCAAGGATGCCATGCACGAGGATCGAACCCACACGAAGATCAACGCATCAAGAAGGAAACCGTATCAAGGTTCAACCCCATGGGAACAAGGCCATCAAGGTCCGGAAGCCACCTCAATGAAGCATGTGCGTAGCA
>NW_023346135.1:0-208 GCF_001411555.2 Juglans regia | reverse complement strand
AGCCAATGATTAGAGGCATCGGGGGCGCAACGCCCTCGACCTATTCTCAAACTTTAAATAGGTAGGACGGCACGGCTGCTTTGTTGAGTCGTGCCAAGGAATCAAGAGCTCCAAGTGGGCCATTTTTGGTAAGCAGAACTGGCGATGCGGGATGAACCGGAAGCCGGGTTACGGTGCCCAACTGCGCGCTAACCTAGAACCCACAAAG
>NW_023346134.1:0-225 GCF_001411555.2 Juglans regia | reverse complement strand
CCTTCCGTCAATTCCTTTAAGTTTCAGCCTTGCGACCATACCCCCCCCGGAACCCAAAGACTTTGATTTCTCATAAGGTGCCGGCGGAGTCCTTAAAGCAACAACCGCCGATCCCTGGTCGGCATCGTTTATGGTTGAGACTAGGACGGTATCTGATCGTCTTCGAGCCCCCAACTTTCGTTCTTGATTAATGAAAACATCCTTGGCAAATGCTTTCGCAGTTGT
>NW_023346133.1:0-208 GCF_001411555.2 Juglans regia | reverse complement strand
CAACGTGCCCTCCCAACCGTTTTTTGGGAGGGGGCATTACACCCCCACCCAGAAGGTTATTACATGTTCACAGGTCGTTCTGCTGGGCAGGTATCGACAATGAGCCTTCCGCAGGTTCACCTACGGAAACCTTGTTACGACTTCTCCTTCCTCTAAATGATAAGGTTCAGTGGACTTCTCGCGACGTTGCCGGCAGCGAACCGCCCAC
>NW_023346132.1:0-208 GCF_001411555.2 Juglans regia | reverse complement strand
CACCTTCACAGCGACGGGCAACACACGACGGGTCACGAGGGTTTCTCAACCACCGATTGTCGTGGCGCTCGTCGCCTAGGACTCACTTTTAGGCTAACCGCGAGTAGAAGCACACGGGAGGCCAATGTCTTCCCCGCACCCCACACATCATAAGAAGTGTTTGGGGTTGGGGCAACGATGCGTGACACCCAGGCAGACGTGCCCTCGG
>NW_023346131.1:0-208 GCF_001411555.2 Juglans regia | reverse complement strand
AGGCCAACACAATAGGACCGAAATCCTATGATGTTATCCCATGCTAATGTATACAGAGCGTAGGCTTGCTTTGAGCACTCTAATTTCTTCAAAGTAACAGCACGGGAGGCACGACCCGGCCAGTTAAGGCCAGGAGCGCATCGCCGGTAGAAGGGACGAGCAGACCGGTGCACACCAGGGGCGGACCGCTCTGCCCAACCCAAGATCC
>NW_023346130.1:0-208 GCF_001411555.2 Juglans regia | reverse complement strand
GGAAGGATCATTGTCGATACCTGCCCAGCAGAACGACCTGTGAACATGTAATAACCTTCTGGGTGGGGGTGTAATGCCCCCTCCCAAAAAACGGTTGGGAGGGAACGTTGAGATATGCCCACCGCTCCTCGTGTGTGGTTGGTCAATCTTCTCGTTCCCTTCCCGATCGAACAATGAACCCCGGCGCGGTCTGCGCCAAGGAACTTAA
>NW_023346128.1:0-208 GCF_001411555.2 Juglans regia | reverse complement strand
CTTGTTTAAGTTCCTTGGCGCAGACCGCGCCGGGGTTCATTGTTCGATCGGGAAGGGAACGAGAAGATTGACCAACCACACACGAGGAGCGGTGGGCATATCTAAACGTGCCCTCCCAACCGTTTTTTGGGAGGGGGCATTACACCCCCACCCAGAAGGTTATTACATGTTCACAGGTCGTTCTGCTGGGCAGGTATCGACAATGATC
>NW_023346127.1:0-208 GCF_001411555.2 Juglans regia | reverse complement strand
TCGTCGCCTAGGACTCACTTTTAGGCTAACCGCGAGCAGAAGCACACGGGAGGCCAATGTCTTCCCCGCACCCCACACATCATAAGAAGTGTTTGGGGTTGGGGTAACGATGCGTGACACCCAGGCAGACGTGCCCTCGGCCGAATGGCTTCGGGCGCAACTTGCGTTCAAAGACTCGATGATTCGCGGGATTCTGCAATTCACACCA
>NW_023346125.1:0-208 GCF_001411555.2 Juglans regia | reverse complement strand
CCTTGGCCGACAGGCCCGGGTAATCTTTGAAATTTCATCGTGATGGGGATAGATCATTGCAATTGTTGGTCTTCAACGAGGAATTCCTAGTAAGCGCGAGTCATTAGCTCGCGTTGACTACGTCCCTGCCCTTTGTACACACCGCCCGTCGCTCCTACCGATTGAATGGTCCGGTGAAGTGTTCGGATCGAGGCGATGTGGGCGGTTC
>NW_023346124.1:0-208 GCF_001411555.2 Juglans regia | reverse complement strand
ATGCACCACCACCCATAGAATCAAGAAAGAGCTCTCAGTCTGTCAATCCTTACTATGTCTGGACCTGGTAAGTTTCCCCGTGTTGAGTCAAATTAAGCCGCAGACTCCACTCCTGGTGGTGCCCTTCCGTCAATTCCTTTAAGTTTCAGCCTTGCGACCATACTCCCCCCGGAACCCAAAGACTTTGATTTCTCATAAGGTGCCGGCG
>NW_023346123.1:0-225 GCF_001411555.2 Juglans regia | reverse complement strand
CAACATGCTTGTGCACGGCGGATGGTGTTATGGCACCCAGTGCTACGCACATTGTTGCTCTCGGGGGTATCCGGATGATGCTGGCCTCGCTTCCATGGGGTTTGACGGGCATCTCCATTTCTCATTTTACATTTGGTTGGCCGCATGGTGGCCGGGCCTGTGTGTTTGTTTGCTTCCTCTTTGACGTAGATGTGCACGGCGGATGGTGTTATGGCACCCAGTGCT
>NW_023346119.1:0-208 GCF_001411555.2 Juglans regia | reverse complement strand
CCCGCATCGCCAGTTCTGCTTACCAAAAATGGCCCACTTGGAGCTCTCGATTCCTTGGCACGACTCAACAAAGCAGCCGTGCCGTCCTACCTATTTAAAGTTTGTGAATAGGTCGAGGGCGTTGCGCCCCCGATGCCTCTAATCATTGGCTTTACCCGATAGAACTCGCCCGTGGGCTCCAGCTATCCTGAGGGAAACTTCGGAGGGA
>NW_023346117.1:0-208 GCF_001411555.2 Juglans regia | reverse complement strand
CTGGTCGGCATCGTTTATGGTTGAGACTAGGACGGTATCTGATCGTCTTCGAGCCCCCAACTTTCGTTCTTGATTAATGAAAACATCCTTGGCAAATGCTTTCACAGTTGTTCGTCTTTCATAAATCCAAGAATTTCACCTCTGACTATGAAATACGAATGCCCCCGACTGTTCCTGTTAATCATTACTCCGATCCCGAAGGCCAACA
>NW_023346116.1:0-208 GCF_001411555.2 Juglans regia | reverse complement strand
TCGATCCTCGTGCATGGCATCCTTGAGGTGTGAGTGTGGCATGGTGTTTGGTGCTTCTTAGCACTAGATTCCTACGCGTGCTCTCGGCCGACGATGGGTTGTTTTCTGGTTTGGCTTGGCTCCCAAGGGGTTGAGACCTCAACAACTGTCCCGATTGTTACTATTTTCTCTTCTCTTATTTCCCATGCCTAGCGGGGCAGGCTCGACA
>NW_023346115.1:0-208 GCF_001411555.2 Juglans regia | reverse complement strand
TGATCGCACCCATCAAACTAATTACTTAAAATTCATATAATCCTTGAGCGACATACTAGCGTCCTTCCGATCCCAATCCAAACGGAGAACTGATCCAAACCCAGTGCTACGCGATGGGCAGGGCGAGATTTTCTCAAAAATCCACCCCCGAGTGGTCCTTCTTGTCAATTTATCTCGCAAGGCGGAGAAAACAAAAACGAGGGGTGCA
>NW_023346114.1:0-208 GCF_001411555.2 Juglans regia | reverse complement strand
GAGTGTGGCATGGTGTTTGGTGCTTCTTAGCACTAGATTCCTACGCGTGCTCTCGGCCGACGATGGGTTGTTTGCTGGTTTGGCTTGGCTCCCAAGGGGTTGAAACCTCAACAACTGTCCCGATTGTTACTATTTTCTCTTCTCTTATTTCCCATGCCTAGCGGGGCAGGCTCGACACCACACAATGCTTCCACACGCTCAGCTAGCC
>NW_023346112.1:0-208 GCF_001411555.2 Juglans regia | reverse complement strand
AGCAGATACCATCAAACAAACTATAACTGATTTAATGAGCCATTCGCAGTTTCACAGTCTGAATTAGTTCATACTTACACATGCATGGCTTAATCTTTGAGACATGCATATGACTACTGGCAGGATCAACCAGGTAGCATTCATTCTCGATGCCGGCACCGCACGTAAACCTACCACTCCGGAAGGAGGATAGGATCAAGACGCGAGC
>NW_023346111.1:0-208 GCF_001411555.2 Juglans regia | reverse complement strand
CCTTGACAGCCCCATGGCATGCACAGCGAGCCCCGTGGCAAGCCCCATGGCATGCCTTGGCAGCCCCGTGGCAAGCCCCATGGCCTGCCTTGACAGCCCCATGACTTGCCCCGCTTGCACGCCCCATTGGTTGCCTTGGCAGCCCCATGGCACGCCCCATGGCTTGGCTTGACAGCCCCATGGCACGCCCCATGGCACGCCCCATGGC
>NW_023346110.1:0-208 GCF_001411555.2 Juglans regia | reverse complement strand
GAGAAGTCGTAACAAGGTTTCCGTAGGTGAACCTGCGGAAGGATCATTGTCGATACCTGCCCAGCAGAACGACCTGTGAACATGTAATAACCTTCTGGGTGGGGCTGTAATGCCCCCTCCCAAAAAACGGTTGGGAGGGCACGTTGAGATATGCCCACCGCTCCTCGTGTGTGGTTGGTCAATCTTCTCGTTCCCTTCCCGATCGAAC
>NW_023346108.1:0-208 GCF_001411555.2 Juglans regia | reverse complement strand
CCCCATGGCTTGGCCCATGGCTTGCCCCAAGGCACGCCGCGACACACCCGTGGTGCTTTGCCTACCATGTCAAGCACACAAAGGTCCGACGAAGAACACCGTAGCTCACACAAACTCTACAAAAGCAATCTTCCTTGTTGCCTCAAAAGATTGCAATACAACACTCACAACATGGCCCCCCAATGTTGCCACCCGACGTGCATGAACG
>NW_023346107.1:0-208 GCF_001411555.2 Juglans regia | reverse complement strand
GTGCTCCTGGCATCGGCCTGTGGGCACCCCATTCGGCCCGTCTTGAAACACGGACCAAGGAGTCTGACATGTGTGCGAGTCAACGGGCTAGTAAACCCGTAAGACGTAAGGAAGCTGATTGGTGGGATCCCCTTGTGGGTTGCACCGCCGACCGACCTTGATCTTCTGAGAAGGGTTCGAGTGAGAGCATACCTGTCGGGACCCGAAA
>NW_023346103.1:0-208 GCF_001411555.2 Juglans regia | reverse complement strand
AACCGTTTTTTGGGAGGGGGCATTACACCCCCACCCAGAAGGTTATTACATGTTCACAGGTCGTTCTGCTGGGCAGGTATCGACAATGATCCTTCCGCAGGTTAACCTACGGAAACCTTGTTACGACTTCTCCTTCCTCTAAATGATAAGGTTCAGTGGACTTCTCGCGACGTTGCCGGCAGCGAACCGCCCACATCGCCTCGATCCG
>NW_023346102.1:0-280 GCF_001411555.2 Juglans regia | reverse complement strand
GCCGTGCACAAGCATGTTGCAAAGGAGGCATCCAAACAAATAGGCCCAACCGCCATGGGGTAGACTAGAGCACACGAGGGCTAGCCAACGTGAGAAAGCCCCTAGCACGACCGATTGCCCCCATCAACAAGCCCATGCGTGACACTAGGTGCCACCAAATCCGTCCCTAAAGCACAAGCTTGTTGCTAGAAAGCAATCGAGAATGTAGGAATCACCCCCACGAAAACGAGCCCAAAAAACGGTCGTCGGGACATGGTCGGCCGGCGGCGGCCGCCGCCAC
>NW_023346101.1:0-208 GCF_001411555.2 Juglans regia | reverse complement strand
CGGCCCAAGCCCGGGTTGTAGTCATGCCCGTGGAGACGTCGTTGCCGCGATCGTGGAGGGCAGCACGCGCCGCAAGGCGTGCTTCGGCATCTGCGTGCTCCTGGTATCGGCCTGTGGGCACCCCATTCGGCCCGTCTTGAAACACGGACCAAGGAGTCTGACATGTGTGCGAGTCAACGGGCTAGTAAACCCGTAAGGCGTAAGGAAG
>NW_023346099.1:0-208 GCF_001411555.2 Juglans regia | reverse complement strand
CGCCCGAAGCCATTCGGCCGAGGGCACGTCTGCCTGGGTGTCACGCATCGTTGCCCCAACCCCAAACACTTCTTATGATGTGTGGGGTGCGGGGAAGACATTGACCTCCCGTGTGCTTCTGCTCGCGGTTAGCCTAAAAGTGAGTCCTAGGCGACGAGCGCCACGACAATCGGTGGTTGAGAAACCCTCGTGACCCGTCGTGTGTTGC
>NW_023346098.1:0-208 GCF_001411555.2 Juglans regia | reverse complement strand
TCTAGTCTACCCCATGGCGGTTGGGCCTATTTGTTTGGATGCCTCCTTTGCAACATGCTTGTGCACGGCGGATGGTGTTATGGCACCCAGTGCTACGCACATTGCTGCTCTCGGGGGTATCCGGATGATGCTGGCCTCGCTTCCATGGGGTTTGACGGGCATCTCCATTTTTCATTTTACATTTGGTTGGCCGCATGGTGGCCGGGCC
>NW_023346097.1:0-208 GCF_001411555.2 Juglans regia | reverse complement strand
CATTTTCGGGGCTAGTTGATTCGGCAGGTGAGTTGTTACACACTCCTTAGCGGATTTCGACTTCCATGACCACCGTCCTGCTGTCTTAATCGACCAACACCCTATGTGGGTTCTAGGTTAGCGCGCAGTTGGGCACCGTAACCCGGCTTCCGGTTCATCCCGCATCGCCAGTTCTGCTTACCAAAAATGGCCCACTTGGAGCTCTCGA
>NW_023346095.1:0-208 GCF_001411555.2 Juglans regia | reverse complement strand
AATCACTACTTTCAGTTTCCCGTGATCGCACTTGAGTTTTGCCTCGAAGCGCGAAGATCGAGGTAAGTTAGCTTTTAACTTACTATCAATTTAATGTGTATGTATGATAAGTAAGGGAACTAAATTGTATGTATGCATGTTATCATATGTGCCATGCCAAGTCATTACATATTTATCTGTTACACAGAATTTATTCTGTCATGAATTA
>NW_023346094.1:0-208 GCF_001411555.2 Juglans regia | reverse complement strand
TCCGGAAGGAGGATAGGATCAAGACGCGAGCACGACAATCGTTCGTGTCAAACGAGAACGCTCGGTTTGGGATAAAGAGGCCGGAGACCCCCCACACCAACACCATGTTCCGCATCCAAGAGCACGAGAACGCCCACATGGTCCATGACAACCAACGTAAACTCGAAGGCTTGCATGGTAACACGTGGACAACTTCAGAGTCCAGCCA
>NW_023346091.1:0-236 GCF_001411555.2 Juglans regia | reverse complement strand
TCTTTGACGTAGATGTGCACGGCGGATGGTGTTATGGCACCCAGTGCTACGCACATGCTTCATTGAGGTGGCTTCCGGACCTTGATGGCCTTGTTCCCATGGGGTTGAACCTTGATACGGGTTCCTTCTTGATGCGTTGATCTTCGTGGGGGTTCGATCCTCGTGCATGGCATCCTTGAGGTGTGAGTGTGGCATGGTGTTTGGTGCTTCTTAGCACTAGATTCCTACGCGTGCTC
>NW_023346090.1:0-208 GCF_001411555.2 Juglans regia | reverse complement strand
CCAACCGGCAGGAGGAAACATCAAATGTCCGAGGAAACATAAAGGCCTTTTTTATCGAAATACTTTGAATTTGGACGAGATTTTTTGCAGGCATGCTTAGAAAACTCATATCTTGAAGTAGGAGCAAGCCTCACAATTTTTCGACATCGGGATTTTTTTATTTAATTTTTTTGATTAAATAAATCCGAAAAATCAAAAAAAATCGAAA
>NW_023346088.1:0-208 GCF_001411555.2 Juglans regia | reverse complement strand
AAGAGCTCTCAGTCTGTCAATCCTTACTATGTCTGGACCTGGTAAGTTTCCCCGTGTTGAGTCAAATTAAGCCGCAGGCTCCACTCCTGGTGGTGCCCTTCCGTTAATTCCTTTAAGTTTCAGCCTTGCGACCATACTCCCCCCGGAACCCAAAGACTTTGATTTCTCATAAGGTGCCGGCGGAGTCCTTAAAGCAACATCCGCCGAT
>NW_023346086.1:0-208 GCF_001411555.2 Juglans regia | reverse complement strand
CCCCGTCCGCCAGATGCGGGGGGGGGGTCCCCCGCCCCGCATCTGGGGCTCTGTCCAGGGGCGGGTACGGGATGGGGTTCACACCCGCCCCGCATATACCCCGCCCCGCCCAGTATCTGGTGTTCATATATATATATATATATATATATATATAAAAACTACGCATGAAACGACGTCGTTTCATGCGTAGGTTTTTTTTTTTTTTTAA
>NW_023346085.1:0-208 GCF_001411555.2 Juglans regia | reverse complement strand
ACATCATAGGATTTCGGTCCTATTGTGTTGGCCTTCGGGATCGGAGTAATGATTAACAGGAACAGTCGGGGGCATTCGTATTTCATAGTCAGAGGTGAAATTCATGGATTTATGAAAGACGAACAACTGCGAAAGCATTTGCCAAGGATGTTTTCATTAATCAAGAACGAAAGTTGGGGGCTCGAAGACGATCAGATACCGTCCTAGT
>NW_023346084.1:0-208 GCF_001411555.2 Juglans regia | reverse complement strand
AAACGAGGTCGTTTCTTGTTAGGTATTTTTGAAAACCCGAAACCCTCATCCCCGCAGCAACTCTCTCTCTCTCTTCCCTGTCTCAATCTCACTTCGTCCATCGCCCTGAATGCCTCAGGCCCCCATCATCTGCCGTAATCTCTCTCTCTCTCTTCCTTTCTGTCGACCTCGGCCTCCCTACTCCAGGTATGTCTCTCTTTCTCTCTCT
>NW_023346083.1:0-208 GCF_001411555.2 Juglans regia | reverse complement strand
AAGCCCCATGGCTCCCCATGGCTTGGCCCATGGCTTGCCCCAAGGCACGCCGCGACACACCCGTGGTGCTTTGCCTACCATGTCAAGCACACAAAGGTCCGACGTAGAACACCGTAGATCACACAAACTCTACAAAAGCAATCTTCCTTGTTGCCTCAAAAGATTGCAATACAACACTCACAACATGGCCCCCCAATGTTGCCACCCG
>NW_023346082.1:0-208 GCF_001411555.2 Juglans regia | reverse complement strand
AATTCCATCTTTGTAGGTATGCAACACAGGAACCCTTCGGTAGCCCAACATGCTATTCACACGAGGAGCAAAAATGAGGAGGAGCACGCCTAACAGTTCGATGAACAAGCACGGAGCCTGTCAAGACATACAACCTTGTCACCACTCACACGCCGTTACGTCCGCCAGACCACAACATCAAACAAATTGAACCACACCCCAACCAAGC
>NW_023346078.1:0-208 GCF_001411555.2 Juglans regia | reverse complement strand
CATAGGATTTCGGTCCTATTGTGTTGGCCTTCGGGATCGGAGTAATGATTAACAGGAACAGTCGGGGGCATTCGTATTTCATAGTCAGAGGTGAAATTCTTGGACTTATGAAAGACGAACAACTGCGAAAGCATTTGCCAAGGATGTTTTCATTAATCAAGAACGAAAGTTGGGGGCTCGAAGACGATCAGATACCGTCCTAGTCTCA
>NW_023346074.1:0-208 GCF_001411555.2 Juglans regia | reverse complement strand
TACACAGAATGCCCAACACTTCATCACAATGCCACAACTCCACATATACTAACAGCACAGTCCACAACCTAGTCAACTAATCAATATCCAACATAATTAATAAGAGGTAGAGGGTTATACCATCGACGGGATAACCCGTGCGTTGCTTGTTGACCGGCATAGCCGATGATGTCGGAGGAGTCGCACGTGGCGGCTAACTCACGTACGG
>NW_023346072.1:0-208 GCF_001411555.2 Juglans regia | reverse complement strand
TGGCCTGACTTGACAGCCCCATGGCTTGCCTTGACAGCCCCATGGCATGCACAGCGAGCCCCGTGGCAAGCCCCATGGCATGCCTTGGCAGCCCCGTGGCAAGACCCATGGCCTGCCTTGACAGCCCCATGGCTTGCCCCGCTTGCACGCCCCATTGGTTGCCTTGGCAGCCCCATGGCACGCCCCATGGCTTGGCTTGACAGCCCCA
>NW_023346071.1:0-208 GCF_001411555.2 Juglans regia | reverse complement strand
CCTATTGTGTTGGCCTTCGGGATCGGAGTAATGATTAACAGGAACAGTCGGGGGCATTCGTATTTCATAGTCAGAGGTGAAATTCTTGGATTTATGAAAGACGATCAACTGCGAAAGCATTTGCCAAGGATGTTTTCATTAATCAAGAACGAAAGTTGGGGGCTCGAAGACGATCAGATACCGTCCTAGTCTCAACCATAAACGATGC
>NW_023346070.1:0-208 GCF_001411555.2 Juglans regia | reverse complement strand
ACCGCGCCGGGGTTCATTGTTCGATCGGGAAGGGAACGAGAAGATTGACCAACCACACACGAGGAGCGGTGGGCATATCTCAACGTGCCCTCCCAACCGTTTTATGGGAGGGGGCATTACACCCCCACCCAGAAGGTTATTACATGTTCACAGGTCGTTCTGCTGGGCAGGTATCGACAATGATCCTTCCGCAGGTTCACCTACGGAA
>NW_023346069.1:0-277 GCF_001411555.2 Juglans regia | reverse complement strand
GTGGTGCCCATGGCATGCCCCATGGCATGCACAGCGAGGTTAGCACGGTGCCCACGGGCCATGCCTTGACAGCCCCATGGCTTTCCTTGACAGCCCCATGGCATTCACAGCGAGGTTAGCACGGTGCCCACGGGCCATGCCTTGGCAGCCCGATGGCTTGCCTTGACAGCCCCATGGCCTGCCTTGGCAGCCCCACTGGCATGCCCCATGGCTTGCCTTGACAGCCCCGTGGCTTGCCCCATGGCATGCCTTGACAGCCCCGCCGGCACGCCCCATG
>NW_023346068.1:0-11069 GCF_001411555.2 Juglans regia | reverse complement strand
TAGCCATGTGCACTATGTCCTCTTCCTCCTCATAATGTTGCAACTCAACTACATTGGCTATCTCCCTATTCAACCCCCTCAAAAATCTTTTCATTATGGCCTCCCGATCCTCCACTACATTAGCCCGAATCATAGCCACCTCCATCTCCTTATAGTAGTCCTCTACACTCCTAGACCCCTGTATAAGATTTTGTAATTTTTGGTAGAGGTCTCTATAGTAGTGGCTAGGTACAAATCTCCACCTCATGATAACTTTCAACTCTCTCCATGTTTCTACAGGCCTCTCAAAATTCCTCCTCCTATTGGATACTAATTGATCCCACCAAATAATCGCATAATCAGTGAACTCAATTACAGCCAACTTCATCTTTTTCTGCTCAGAGTAATTATGACAATCAAACACCAACTCAATTCTTTTCTCCCACTCTAAATAAACTTCAGGGTCAGTTCTACCTTGGAATGATGGTATTTTCATTTTGATGCTTCCAAGGTTCTTATCTACTCTTTCTCGACCCCCTGAGTTTGCCCTAAGGCCTCTTCCATGCCTAACTCTTCTATGTCTACCCAATCCAACTTCAGATGTTAGCACTTCCTCATCCTCACCATACTCTCCATTCTCATACCCATTCTTGATATTAGGCTCATGTCGCCTCCTATCTTTCTCTGCTTGCAGATTTCTAACCATTGCTTCTTGATTATCCATGCTATTCCTCACTTCACCTAACACCAAGTTCAACCGCTCAAACTCATGTTGCATGGCATGCAACACAAAGGATGAGTTATCTACTCGACCCCATGGTGATGTGCTACTCCGATGAGACATTACAAAGTACTGCACAGAAGAATGTTAGTGGTAAAAAAGAAAACCTCACACACTCTCTTACGTGTTTCAACTCGAATAATGACACTCTACTCGTGTTTCACTCTTAATGGCTTTTTCCCGATAATAGTCTCACACTCTCTTGCCTTTTACCTCAATAGTTTTTTCACTCAAGTTCTTTCAGAACTAAATGAACTCAATCAAGACAAGGCAACCTTGTTTTATCCCAACTAGTAATTAGATTCAGGAAACAAGAACATGAGAAACATGAAGGAATAAAAATGACACGAGAATCAATGAAGTTATACGAATGAAAGACTAACAATAAGACAATATACCAACTTGAGTGATGTATGCAGCAGCCCCTTTGATCATAAGGTTTAATCAACAAATTTCTTTCTTTCTCTTTGTTGTAACTATGTAGCAACTTTGAATATGCTACCTTCTCTTTTCTTCATCCTCTTCTTTTTTTTTTTTTTGAATTTTCTTTTCTTTTATTTTCCTTTCCTTTCTTTTCTATTCGTTTCTTTTCTTTTCCTTTCCATTCTTTTCTTTTCCTTTCTTTTCTTTTCTCTAATTCATCCACAAACAGCAATAGTCATTTGTGAAAACCAACCAATTGAATTCAAACACAAAAGCATGGACAATGAAGTAGAAGAGAATCAATGGAACGACACTCCAAGCAATTGACAAACTTAGAGATGCAGGAAATCCTAGAATTTTGAAACCCTAGGTGATGCAAATTTCAGCCAAACCCAAAATCCTAAGAATTTCAGCAGCCTACTTTTTGTTTCTATTTTTTTTTTTTTTTGGGCAACCCTAGAACAATGAAGCCCTAGAATTAAATTTAAGGATGCTAGAATTAAAAGATAGAATCAGACCGGATTGGAAACCTTGCTCTGAATACCAAATGATATGAACCCGCGGGAAAGGAATCCCTTGAACCCACAGTCAATTTGAAAACTTCCCAAGAAAGTCAAAATCAAGTCTATGGATGGAGAATCTAGACCCTATGAGAACTCGTTTCAAGAACCTAGATTATATTAAAATCTAGACCCATTGAAAAACCCGTCTCAAGAACCCAAATTACAAAGGAGGAACGCCACAAAAGTTGTGATTTACCTTTGATAAGTTCAAAAGTTCAATTAAGAACAGTGCCGCTGGATGAACAGTGCCGCGGCTACAGTGCCGTGCTACAGTAACCCTAACCCTAATTCAATAAAATAATAACTTTCCCAACATGCCCTTGCATAGGCTCCCTTAAGTCCTTCTCATAATAAACTCAATTATTCTAAACTAATAAAATAAGTTCTTTAAATGAATTAAATAAGTTGAAACCCTTCATGTCGTTGCCTTCTTCCGTAGCTGATCAAATGAATTAAACCAGGATCCTCATCCTTCAAACCCCATCTTGAATGTTGGCCTCTTGCTAAACTTATCCCAGGTGGATTGCATCAATCCTTGTATTGTCTCTTTGATCTTCTTGGCCCATCTGGAAGGTGCAAATGATCTTTAAGACTAGGCTCATCTTGGTTCCCATCATTCCCCCTCTCCTCAAAAGGATTCGACCTCGAATCTCCACCTGGATCAAAGGGAAAGTGGTTAGTACTATTGAAAATAGTAGAAACATGATACTTACCTGGAAGATCCATTAGATATGCATTTTCATTAATTTGTTCAAAAATTTGGACTAGTCCATCCAAGCTACCCATATCATCAACTGGTGAAGATTTTAAATCTAAAGGAGGAAATTGATTAAGTCTATAAACAGTTTCAATTGATGAAAATTTAGTAGTGGCATGAACATTCCAATCATATGTAAACTCAATGAATGGCAAAGAATACTCCCACAAATGTTCATGAAGCACATCTAAAGTCTTTCTCGAACCAAAATGACCACTCCAATATGCAAACTCAATGAATGGCAAATAATACTCCCGCAAATGTTCATGCAACAAGTCAATGAATGGCAAATGATACTCCCATAAACGTTCATGCAACATTTCTGAAATCTTATTTTCACTAGAACGACCACTCCAATTATATGCAAAATCAATGAAATACAAATGATACTCCAGCAAACGTTCGTGTAACACGTCTATGAAAGGCAAATGATATTTCCATAAACGTTCATGCAACACAACAAAAGTCTTCCTTACACCATGGTTACCCAACAAACCAGCATGTCCATCACACACAAGCAACTTACGCATAAAACTAGTAGGCACACAAAATCTATTCATTCTAAACAAGTACCAATCTAGTTTATAGAACTTACCAAAAGATGCATTCTCGCATGTTCCATACACACTAGCAAAGTCATCATTATTAGCATGCAATTCCTTATCATATTCAAATCTCAACAATTTCGCATCTAAAATGAAGACAAGGACATACCTTCTTGCTAACGCATCAACCACAAAATTTTTCATACCTTGTGTGTATTTGAATACATGAGGAAAGGTCTCAATACAATCCTCCCGCTTAGTATGCATTCTAGTCAACAACTTACCTTGTCCCTTTAAGTGTGTCAATGACTCTTGTTTTTCCAAGAAAGGTCGATTAAGAATTGTCGCACCTGGTATAAAATCAATGTAGTGCTCTATCTCCCTAAAAGGTGGCAATCCACACAAGACACCACTAGGAAACATGACCTCATATCCCTGCAACAAAGAGACAACAATACTAGGCAAACATACGTCAAGTCCGTTAGGATTAAGACTCGCCTTAGCACAAAAACTCACTTTTCTCTTTGTTTTTCTCTCACTTTCTTCACACTCTCTTTTCTTTTCACTCTTTTTTTCTTTTTCACTCTCTTTTTCATAATTACTTTTCAACTCATTCTCTCTTTTGCTTATGGTTTTAGTCTCACCCTCTTCTTTTTTCTCTCTCATTTTTCTGTCTTTCTCCATTTCGGTCTCACTGTTTCTTTTCTTCTCAATCTCACCTTCACTCTTTCTTTTCAGCACAATCTCACTTTCACTGTCACCTTCACTCTTACTATTAAGCTCATTTTCACTTTTTCTTGAGGTTTCAGCCTCACCCAAATCTTTTCCCTTTGGTGGTTCGGTCTTCTCCTTTGCTACAACTTGATCATTTTTGTCCCACTTTGGTTTCCAAGAAGTACTAGAAACCGAAGTATACATTGATGTACCCTTTCCAAAAAGCTGTCTCTCCACCTTCATAGCCATGTGCACCATGTCCTCTACCTCCTCATAATGTTGCAACTCAACTACATTGGCTATCTCCCTATTCAACCCCCTCAAAAATCTTTTCATTATGGCCTCCCGATCCTCCACTACATTAGCCCGAATCATAGCCACCTCCATCTCCTTATGGTAGTCCTTTACACTCCTAGACCCCTGTATAAGATTTTGTAATTTTTTGTAGAGGTCTCTATAGTAGTGGCTAGGTACAAATCTCCGCCTCATGATAGCTTTCAACTCTCTCCATGTTTCTACAGGCCTCTCAAAATTCCTCCTCCTATTGGATACTAATTGATCCCACCAAATAATCGCATAATCAATGAACTCAATTACAGCCAACTTCATCTTTTTCTCCTCAGAGTAATTATGACAATCAAACACTAACTCTATTCTTTTCTCCCACTCTAAATAAACTTCAGGGCCAGTTCTACCTTGGAATGATGGTATTTTCATTTTGATGCTTCCAAGGTTCTTATCTACTCTATCTCGACCCCCTGAGTTTGCCCTAAGGCCTCTTCCATGCCTAACTCCTCTATGTCCACCCAATCCAACTTCAAATGTTAAGCCTTCATCATCCTCACCAAACTCTCCATTCTTATACCCATTCTCAATTCTAGGCTCATGTCGCCTCCTATCTCTCTCACCTTGCAGATTTCTAATCACTGCTTCTTGATTATCCATACTATCCCTCACTTCACCCAACACCAAGTTCAACTGCTCAAACTGTTGTTGCATGGCTTGCAACACAAAGGATGAGTTATCTGCCACACTTTTTGGTGATGAGTCACTTCTATGAGACATCATAATATGCTGCACAAAAAGAATGTTAGTGCAAAACCTCACACACTCCCTTACGTGTTTACACTCGAATAATGGCACTCTACTCGTGTTTTACTCTTAGTGGCTTTTTCCCGATAATAGTCTCGCACTCTCTTGCCTTTTACCTCAAGAGTTTTCCTACTCAAGTTCTTTAAGAACTAATTGAACACAATCAATAGAAAGCAACCTTATTTTATCCCAACTAGTAATTAGATCCAGGAAACAAGAACAAGAGAAACATGGAAGGAATAAAAATGACACGAGAATCAATGAAGTTATACGGATGAAAGAGTAACAATAAGACAAGATACCAACTTGAGTGATGTATGCAGCAGCCCCTTTGATCATAAGGTTTAATCAACAAATTTCTTTCTTTCTCTTTGTTGTAACTATGTAGCAACTTTGAATATGCTACCTTCTCTTTTCTTCATCCTCTTTTTTTTTTTTCGAATTTTTTTTTCTTTTCTTTTCCTTTCCTTTCCTTTCCTTTCTTTTCTTTTCTTTTCCTTTCCTTTCTTTTCTTTTCTTTTCTTTTCTTTTCTTTTCTCTAATTCATCCACAAACAGCAATATTCAATTGTGAAAACCAACCAATTGAATTCAAACACACAAACATGGACAATGAAATAGAAAAGAATCAATGGAACGACACTCCAAGCAATTGACAAACTTAGAGATGCAGGAAACCCTAGAATTTTGAACCCCTAGGTGATGCAAATTTCAGCCAAACCCAAAACCTTAAGAATTTCGGCAGCCTACTTTTTATTTCAATTTTTTTTTTTTTTTTTGGCAACCCTAGAACAATGAGGCCCTAGAATTAAATTTAAGGATACTAAAATTAAAAAATAGAATCAGACCTGATTGGAAACCTTGCTCTGAATACCAAATGATATGAACCCGCGGGAAAGGAATCCCTTGAACCCACAGTCAATTTGAAAACTTCCCAAGAAAGCCAAAATCAAGTCTATGGATGGAGAATCTAGACCCGATGAGAACTCGTTTCAAGAACCTAGATTATATTAAAATCTAGACACATTGAAGAACCCGTCTCAAGAACCCAAATTACAAAGGAGAAACGCCACAAAGGTTGTGATTTACCTTTGATAAGTTCAAAAGTTCAATTAAGAACAAGAGGAGTAAAACTCAACTCACAATAATAAATTCATCAAATTTCATAAACTTCATTATCCCATTAGAATGAGACTACATAGAGTATTTAAAAGAAAACCTAATGAAACCCTAGCCAAAATAAACCCCCATCTTCCAAAAGTGCCCCTGGATGAACAGTGTCACGGCTACAGTGCCGCGCAACAGTAATTCTGCTACAGTAACCCTAACCCTAGTTCAATAAAATAATAACTTTCCCAACATGCCCTTGCATAGGCCCCCTTAAGTGCTTCCCATAATAAACTCAATTATTCTAAACTAATAAAATAAGTTCTTTAAATGAATTAAATAAGTTGAAACCCTTCAAGAGCCCAAAGCCTTTAAGTCATGTCGTTGCCTTCTTCCGTAGCTGATCAAATGAATTAAAACAGGATCCTCATCCTTCAAACCCCCATCTTGAATGTTGGCCTCTTGCTAAACTTATCCCAAGTGGATTGCATCAATCCTTGTATTGTCTCTTTGATCTTCTTGGCCCATCTGGAAGTTGCAAATGATCTTTAAGACTAGGCTCATCTTGGTTCCCATCATTCCCCCTCTCCTCAAAAGGATTCGACCTCGAATTTCCACCTGGATCAAAGGGAAAGTGGTTAGTACCATTGAAAATAGTAGAAACATGATACTTACCTAGAAGATCCATTAGATATGCATTTTCATTAATTTGTTCAAAAATTTGGACTAGTCCATCCAAGCTACCCATATCATCAACTGGTGAAAATTTAGTAGTGGCATGAACATTCCAATCATATGTAAACTCAATGAATGGCAAAGAATACTCCCACAAATGTTCATGAAGCATATCTAAAGTCTTCCTCGAACCAAAATGACCACTCCAATATGCAAACTCAATGAATGGCAAATAATACTCCCGCAAACGTTCATGCAACAAGTCAATGAATGGCAAATGATACTCCCATAAACGTTCATGCAACATTTCTGTAATCTTATTTTCACCAGAATGACCACTCCAATTATATGCAAAATTAATGAAATACAAATGATACTCCTGCAAACGTTCGTGTAACATGTCTTTGAAAGGCAAATGATATTTCCATAAACGTTCATGCAACACAACAAAAGTCTTCCTTACACCATGGTTACCCAACAAACCAGCATGTCCATCACACACAAGCAACTTACGCATAAAACTAGTAGGCACACAAAATCTATTCATTCTAAACAAGTACCAATCTAGTTTATAGAACTTACCAAAAAATGCATTCTCACATGTTCCATACACACTAGCAAAGTCATCATTATTAGCATGCAATTCCTTATCATATTCAAATCTCAACAATTTCGCATCTAAAATGAAGACAAGGACATACCTTCTTGCTAAAGCATCAACCACAAAATTTTTCATACCTTGTGTGTATTTGAATACATAAGGAAAAGTCTCAATACAATCCTCCCGCTTAGTATGCATTCTAGTCAACAACTTACCTTGTCCCTTTAAGTGTGTCAATGACTCTTGTTTTTCCAAGAAAGGTCGATTAAGAATTGTCACACCTGGCATAAAATCAATGTAGTGAGTGCTCTATCTCCCTAAAAGGTGGCAATCCACAAAAGACACCACTAGGAAACATGACCTCATATCCCTGCAACAAAGAGACAACAATATTAGGCAAACATACGTCAAGTCCGTTAGGATTAAGACTCGCCTTAGCACAAAAACTCACTTTTCTCTTTGTTTTTCTCTCACTTTCTTCACACTCTCTTTTCTTTCCACTCTTTTTTTCTTTTTCACTCTCTTTTTCATAATTACTTTTCAACTCATTCTCTCTTTTGCTTATGGTTTTAGTCTCACCCTCTTCTTTTTTCTCTCTCATTTTTCTGTCTTTCTCCATTTCGGTCTCACTGTTTCTTTTCTTCTCAATCTCACCTTCACTCTTTCTTTTCAGCACAATCTCACTTTTACTGTCACCTTCACTCTTACTATTAAGCTCATTCTCACTTTTTCTTGAGGTTTCAGCCTCACCCAAATCTTTTCCCTTTGGTGGTTCGGTCTTCTCCTTTGCTACAACTTGATCATTTTTGTCCCACTTTGGTTTCCAAGAAGTACTAGAAACCGAAGTATACCTTGATGTACCCTTTCCTTTTAGCCGCCTCTCCACCTTCATAGCCATGTGCACTATGTCCTCTACCTCTTCATAATGTTGCAACTCAACTACATTGGCTATCTCCCTATTCAACCCCTTCAAAAATCTTTTCATTATGGCCTCCCGATCCTCCACTACATTAGCCCGAATCATAGCCACCTCCATCTCCTTATAGTAGTCCTCTACACTCCTAGACCCCTGTATAAGATTTTGTAATTTTTGGTAGAGGTCTCTATAGTAGTGGCTAGGTACAAATCTCCACCTCATGATAGCTTTCAACTCTCTCCATGTTTCTACAGGCCTTTCAAAATTCCTCCTCCTATTGGATACTAATTGATCCCACCAAATAATTGCATAATCAGTGAACTCAATTACAGCCAACTTCATCTTTTTCTCCTCAGAATAATTATGACAATCAAACACCAACTCTATTCTTTTCTCCCTCTCTAAATAAACTTCAGGGTCAGTTCTACCTTGGAATGATGGTATTTTCATTTTGATGCTTCCAAGGTTCTTATCTACTCTATCTCGACCCCCTGAGTTTGCCCTAAGGCCTCTTCCATGCCTAACTCTTCTATGTCTACCCAATCCAACTTCAGATGTTAGCACTTCCTTATCCTCACCATACTCTCCATTCTCATACCCATTCTTAATATTAGGCTCATGTTGCCTCCTATCTTTCTCTGCTTGCAGATTTCTAACCATTGCTTCTTGATTATCCATGCTATTCCTCACTTCACCTAACACCAAGTTCAACCGCCCAAACTCATGTTGCATGGCATGCAACACAAAGGATGAGTTATCTACTCGCCCCCTTGGTGATGAGCTACTCCGATGAGACATTACAAGGTGCTGCACAGAAGAATGTTAGTGGTAAAAAAGAAAACCTCACACTCTCCCTTACGTGTTTCAACTCGAATAATGACACTCTACTCGTGTTTCACTCTTAATGGCTTTTTCCCGATAATAGTCTCACACTCTCTTGCCTTTTACCTCAATAGTTTTTCCACTCAAGTTCTTTCAGAACTAAATGAACTCAATCAAGACAAAGCAACCTTGTTTTATCCCAACTAGTAATTAGATTCAGGAAACAAGAACAAGAGAAACATGAAGGAATAAAAATGACACGACAATCAATGAAGTTATGCGAATGAAAGAGTAGCAATAAAACAAGATACCAACTTGAGTGATGTATGCAGCAACCCCTTTGATGGTAAGGTTCAATCAACAAATTTCTTTCTTTCTCATTGTTGTAACTATGTAGCAACTTTGAATATGCTACCTTCTCTTCTCTTCAACTTCTTCTTTTTTTTTTTTGGAATTTTCTTTTCTTTTCTTTTCTTTTCTTTTCTTTTCTTTTCTCTAATTCATCCACAAACAGCAATATTCAATTGTGAAAACCAACCAATTGAATTCAAACACACAAGCATGGACAATGAAGTAGAAGAGAATCAATGGAACGACACTCCAAGCAATTGACAAACCTAGAGAAGCAGGAAACTCTAGAATTTTGAAACCCTAGGTGATGCAAATTTCAGCCAAACCCAAAACCCTAAGAATTTCGGCAGCCTACTTTTTGTTTCTATTTTTTTTTTTTTGGCAACCCTAGAACAATGAAGCCCTAGAATTAAATTTAAGGATACTAAAATTAAAAGATAGAATCAGACCTGATTGGAAACCTGGCTCTGATACCAAATGATATGAACCCGCGGGAAAGAAATCCCTTGAACCCACAGTCAATTTGAAAACTTCCCAAGAAAGCCAAAATCAAGTCTATGGATGGAGAATCTAGACCCGATGAGAACTCGTTTCAAGAACCTAGATTATATTAAAATCTAGACCCATTGAAGAACCCGTCTCAAGAACCCAAATTACAAAGGAGAAACGCCACAAAGGTTGTGATTTACCTTTGATAAGTTCAAAAGTTCAATTAAGAACAAGAGTAAAACTCAACTCACAATGAATAAATTCATCAAATTTCATAAACTTCATAATCTGATTAGAATAAGGCTACATAGAGTATTTAAAGCAAAACCTAATGAAACCCTAGCCAAAATAAACCCCCATCTTCCAAAAGTGCCCCTGGATGAACAGTGCCGCGGCTACAGTACCGTGCTACAGTACTCGGCTACAGTAACCCTAACCCTAGTTCAATAAAATAATAACTTTCCCAACATGCCCTTGCATAGGCCCCCTTAAGTGCTTCCCATAATAAACTCAATTATTCTAAACTAATAAAATAAGTTCTTTAAATGAATTAAATAAGTTGAAACCCTTCATGTTGTTGCCTTCTTCCGTAGCTGATCAAATGAATTAAAACAGGATCCTCATCCTTCAAACCCCATCTTGAATGTTGGCCTCTTGCTAAACTTATCCCAGGTGGATTGCATCAATCCTTGTATTGTCTCTTTGATCTTCTTGGCCCATCTGGAAGTTGCAAATGATCTTTAAGCCTAGGCTCATCTTGGTTCCCATCATTCCCCCTCTCCTCAAAAGGATTCGACCTCGAATCTCCACCTGGATCAAAGGGAAAGTGGTTAGTACCATTGAAAATAGTAGAAACATGATACCTACCTGGAAGATCCATTAGATATGCATTTTCATTAATTTGTTCAAAATTTTGGACTAGTCCATCCAAGTTACCCATATCATCAACTGGTGAAAATTTAGTAGTGGCATGAACATTCCAATCATATGTAAACTCAATGAATGGCAAAGAATTCTCCCACAAATGTTCATGAAGCACATCTAAAGTCTTCCTCGAACCAAAATGACCACTCCAATATGCAAACTCAATGAATGGCAAATAATACTCCCGCAAACGTTCATGCAACAAGTCAATGAATGGCAAATGATACTCCCATAAACGTTCATGCAACATTTCTGAAATCTTATTTTCACCAGAATGACCACTCCAATTATATGCAAAATTAATGAAATACAAATGATACTCCTGCAAACG
>NW_023346066.1:0-208 GCF_001411555.2 Juglans regia | reverse complement strand
ACTCGAAGGCTTGCATGGTAACACGTGGACAACTTCAGAGTCCAGCCAGCACCCAAAGATGAGCACCGACAAGGACAAGGGGCAACGAGAGGGACAAATTCCAACTTTGTAGGTATGCAACACAGGAACCCTTCGGTAGCCCAACATGCTATTCACACGAGGAGCAAAAATGAGGAGGAGCACGCCTAACAGTTCGATGCACAAGCAC
>NW_023346065.1:0-208 GCF_001411555.2 Juglans regia | reverse complement strand
GCCGGCCGGGGGACGGACTGGGAACGATCGCTTCGGCGGTCTTCCCCGGGCGTCGAACAGTCGACTCAGAACTGGTACGGACAAGGGGAATCCGACTGTTTAAGTAAAACAAAGCATTGCGATGGTCCCTGCGGATGCTCACGCAATGTGATTTCTGCCCAGTGCTCTGAATGTCAAAGTGAAGAAATTCAACCAAGCGCGGGTAAAC
>NW_023346064.1:0-208 GCF_001411555.2 Juglans regia | reverse complement strand
GGTAGACTAGAGCACCCGAGGGCTAGCCAACGTGAGAAAGCCCCTAGCACGACCGATTGCCCCCATCAACAAGCCCATGCGCGGCACTAGGTGCCACCAAATCCCTCCCTAAAGCACAAGCTTGTTGCTAGAAAGCAAGCGAGAATGTAGGAATCACCCCCACGAAAGCGAGCCCAAAAAACGGTCGTCGCCCGTCAAACCCCATGGA
>NW_023346063.1:0-208 GCF_001411555.2 Juglans regia | reverse complement strand
TTGCTGCGAAAGTGGAATATTCTGTATTCAAATGGGACTGTCTAAGGAAAAGGGAGGGTTGGGTTTCAGAGATTTTAGAAGCTTTAATCTTGTCATGCTGTCCAAGCAAAGCTGGCATATGTTACAGAATCCAAACCCCCTTCTTGCTAGAGTATTCAAGCAGAAGTATTTTCCACAGGTTGATATTATGGATGCCACACTAGGATAT
>NW_023346062.1:0-208 GCF_001411555.2 Juglans regia | reverse complement strand
GGGAAATAAGAGAAGAGAAAATAGTAACAATCGGGACAGTTGTTGAGGTCTCAACCCCTTGGGAGCCAAGCCAAACCAGCAAACAACCCATCGTCGGCCGAGAGTACGCGTAGGAATCTAGTGCTAAGAAGCACCAAACACCATGCCACACTCACACCTCAAGGATGCCATGCACGAGGATCGAACCCCCACGAAGATCAACGCATCA
>NW_023346061.1:0-208 GCF_001411555.2 Juglans regia | reverse complement strand
CGTAAACTCGAAGGCTTGCATGGTAACACGTGGACAACTTCAGAGTCCAGCCAGCACCCAAAGATGAGCACCGACAAGGACAAGGGGCAACGAGAGGGACAAAGTCCATCTTTGTAGGTATGCAACACAGGAACCCTTCGGTAGCCCAACATGCTATTCACACGAGGAGCAAAAATGAGGAGGAGCACGCCTAACAGTTCGATGCACA
>NW_023346057.1:0-271 GCF_001411555.2 Juglans regia | reverse complement strand
GTGCATGCCATGGGGCTGTCAAGGAAAGCCATGGGGCTGTCAAGGCATGGCCCGTGGGCACCGTGCTATCCTCGCTGTGCATGCCATGGGGCATGCCATGGGCACCACCGAGGCAAGCCATGGGGCTGTCAAGGCATCGCCCATGGGCACCGTGCTAACCTCGCTGTGCATGCCACGGGGCTGTCAAGGCAAGCCATGGGGCGTGCCATGGGGCTGTCAAGGCAAGCCATGGGGCATGCCGGCGGGGCTGTCAAGGCATGCCATGGGGCTG
>NW_023346056.1:0-208 GCF_001411555.2 Juglans regia | reverse complement strand
CCTGTTATTGCCTCAAACTTCCTTGGCCTAAGCGGCCATAGTCCCTCTAAGAAGCTGGCCGCGGAAGGTCACCTCCGCATAGCTAGTTAGCAGGCTGAGGTCTCCTTCGTTAACGGAATTAACCAGACAAATCGCTCCACCAACTAAGAACGGCCATGCACCACCACCCATAGAATCAAGAAAGAGCTCTCAGTCTGTCAATCCTTAC
>NW_023346055.1:0-208 GCF_001411555.2 Juglans regia | reverse complement strand
AGAGTCAAAGAGTGCTTGAAATTGTCGGGAGGGAAGCGGATGGGGGCCGGCGATGCGCCCCGGTCGGATGTGGAACGGTGTATGCCGGTCTGCCGATCGACTCGTGGCGTGGACCGATGCGGATTGCGGCGGCGGCCCAAGCCCGGGTTGTAGTCATGCCCGTGGAGACGTCGTTGCCGCGATCGTGGAGGGCAGCACGCGCCGCAAG
>NW_023346053.1:0-208 GCF_001411555.2 Juglans regia | reverse complement strand
AGCCTGTCAAGACATACAACCTTGTCACCACTCACACGCCGTTACGTCCGCCAGACCACAACATCAAACAAATTGAACCACACCCCAACCAAGCACAAGGCTAGTTGAGCGTGTGGAAGCATTGTGTGGTGTCGAGCCTGCCCCGCTAGGCATGGGAAATAAGAGAAGAGAAAATAGTAACAATCGGGACAGTTGTTGAGGTCTCAAC
>NW_023346052.1:0-208 GCF_001411555.2 Juglans regia | reverse complement strand
GCATCCAAACAAATAGGCCCAACCGCCATGGGGTAGACTAGAGCACCCGAGGGCTAGCCAACGTGAGAAAGCCCCTAGCACGACCGATTGCCCCCATCAACAAGTCCATGCGCGGCACTAGGTGCCACCAAATCCGTCCCTAAAGCACAAGCTTGTTGCTAGAAAGCAAGCGAGAATGTAGGAATCACCCCCACGAAAGCGAGCCCAA
>NW_023346051.1:0-208 GCF_001411555.2 Juglans regia | reverse complement strand
CACCCCATTCGGCCCGTCTTGAAACACGGACCAAGGAGTCTGACATGTGTGCGAGTCAACGGGCTAGTAAACCCGTAAGGCGTAAGGAAGCTGATTGGTGGGAACCCCTTGTGGGTTGCACCGCCGACCGACCTTGATCTTCTGAGAAGGGTTCGAGTGAGAGCATACCTGTCGGGACCCGAAAGATGGTGAACTATGCCTGAGCGGG
>NW_023346050.1:0-208 GCF_001411555.2 Juglans regia | reverse complement strand
AAAAGGTCGACGCGGGCTTTGCCCGTTGCTCTGATGATTCATGATAACTCGACGGATCGCACGGCCATCGTGCCGGCGACGCATCATTCAAATTTCTGCCCTATTAACTTTCGATTGTAGGATAGAGGCCTACAATGGTGGTGACGGGTAACGGAGAATTAGGGTTCGATTCCGGAGAGGGAGCCTGAGAAACGGCTACCACATCCAA
>NW_023346049.1:0-208 GCF_001411555.2 Juglans regia | reverse complement strand
ATGATGTGTGGGGTGCGGGGAAGACATTGGCCTCCCGTGTGCTTCTGCTCGCGGTTAGCCTAAAAGTGAGTCCTAGGCGACGAGCGCCACGACAATCGGTGGTTAAGAAACCCTCGTGACCCGTCGTGTGTTGCCCGTCGCTGTGAAGGTGCTCCTCGACCCTATTGCGTCGTTCCTGCGACTCTACCATCGCGACCCCAGGTCAGGC
>NW_023346046.1:0-284 GCF_001411555.2 Juglans regia | reverse complement strand
CTGACCATGTTGGGGCTTGCATGCCCCCCCTAAAGAGCATTTAGAGCCAAATCCCAACCGGCAGGAGGAAACATCAAATGTCCGAGGAAACATAAAGGCCTTTTTTATCGAAATACTTTGAATTTGGACGAGATTTTTTGTAGGCATGCTTAGAAAAATCATATCTTGAAGTAGGAGCAAGCCTCACAATTTTTCGACATCGGGATTTTTTTATTTAATTTTTTTGATTAAATAAATCCGAAAAATCAAAAAAAATCGAAAATAGGCAAAAATCGATAGGTGAT
>NW_023346045.1:0-208 GCF_001411555.2 Juglans regia | reverse complement strand
CACGCCCTTTCCATGGGCGCCAGGGGCATGCCCATGTGAGGGGGGCGGCATGGTCAGCCCTCCTGGCTGACCATGTTGGGGCTTGCATGCCCCCCCTAAAGAGAATTTAGAGCCAAATCCCAACCGGCAGGAGGAAACATCAAATGTCCGAGGAAACATAAAGGCCTTTTTTATCGAAATACTTTGAATTTGGACGAGATTTTTTGCA
>NW_023346044.1:0-208 GCF_001411555.2 Juglans regia | reverse complement strand
GCATCACCTATCGATTTTTGCCTATTTTCGATTTTTTTTGATTTTTCGGATTTATTTAATCAAAAAAATTAAATAAAAAAATCCCGATGTCGAAAAATTGTGAGTCTTGCTCCTACTTCAAGATATGATTTTTCTAAGCATGCCTGCAAAAAATCTCGTCCAAATTCAAAGTATTTCGATAAAAAAGGCCTTTATGTTTCCTCGGACA
>NW_023346041.1:0-208 GCF_001411555.2 Juglans regia | reverse complement strand
CAACCAAGCACAAGGCTAGCTGAGCGTGTGGAAGCATTGTGTGGTGTCGAGCCTGCCCCGCTAGGCATGGGAAATAAGAGAAGAGAAAATAGTAACAATCGGGATAGTTGTTGAGGTCTCAACCCCTTGGGAGCCAAGCCAAACCAGCAAACAACCCATCGTCGGCCGAGAGCACGCGTAGGAATCTAGTGCTAAGAAGCACCAAACA
>NW_023346039.1:0-208 GCF_001411555.2 Juglans regia | reverse complement strand
CCCCATGGCTTGGCCCATGGCTTGCCCCAAGGCACGCCGCGACACACCCGTGGTGCTTTGCCTACCATGTCAAGCACACAAAGGTCCGACGAAGAACACCGTAGTTCACACAAACTCTACAAAAGCAATCTTCCTTGTTGCCTCAAAAGATTGCAATACAACACTCACAACATGGCCCCCCAATGTTGCCACCCGACGTGCATGAACG
>NW_023346038.1:0-208 GCF_001411555.2 Juglans regia | reverse complement strand
TAGTCATGATTCATAGGAGTGGAACATCAACCTCACTAGGTAGGTACATGATTGGGAAGTGAGTGCTCTGGTGGATTTTTTTAACCTGCTATATAACACCACTTTTGTCGTTACAGCTGAAGACAAGATGGAATGGAGACCTTCTAGGAAAAGGAAAATTTCGATATGCTCTTTCTTAACCAAGTGGCAGATTTTCTGGCAAGACGAG
>NW_023346037.1:0-208 GCF_001411555.2 Juglans regia | reverse complement strand
CGTACCAGTTCTGAGTCGACTGTTCGACGCCCGGGGAAGACCGCCGAAGCGATCGTTCCCAGTCCGTCCCCCGGCCGGCACGCGGCGACCCGCTCTCGCCGCGGTAGCAGCTCGAGCAGTCCACCGACAGCCGACGGGTTCGGGACTGGGACCCCCGTGCCCAGCCCTCAGAGCCAATCCTTTTCCCGAGGTTACGGATCCATTTTGC
>NW_023346036.1:0-245 GCF_001411555.2 Juglans regia | reverse complement strand
CACCCAGTGCTACGCACATTGTTGCTCTCGGGGGTATCCGGATGATGCTGGCCTCGCTTCCATGGGGTTTGACGGGCATCTCCATTTTTCATTTTACATTTGGTCGGCCGCATGGTGGCCGGGCCTGTGTGTTTGTTTGCTTCCTCTTTGACGTAGATGTGCACGGCGGATGGTGTTATGGCACCCAGTGCTACGCACATGCTTCATTGAGGTGGCTTCCGGACCTTGATGGCCTTGTTCCCATG
>NW_023346034.1:0-208 GCF_001411555.2 Juglans regia | reverse complement strand
TGCCGATCGACTCGGGGCGTGGACCGATGCGGATTGCGGCGGCGGCCCAAGCCCGGGTTGTAGTCATGCCCGTGGAGACGTCGTTGCCGCGATCGTGGAGGGCATCACGCGCCGCAAGGCGTGCTTCGGCATCTGCGTGCTCCTGGCATCGGCCTGTGGGCACCCCATTCGGCCCGTCTTGAAACACGGACCAAGGAGTCTGACATGT
>NW_023346033.1:0-208 GCF_001411555.2 Juglans regia | reverse complement strand
ACGGGAGGCCAATGTCTTCCCCGCACCCCACACATCATAAGAAGTGTTTGGGGTTGGGGCAACGATGCGTGACACCCAGGCAGACGTGCCCTCGGCCGAATGGATTCGGGCGCAACTTGCGTTCAAAGACTCGATGATTCGCGGGATTCTGCAATTCACACCAAGTATCGCATTTCGCTACGTTCTTCATCGATGCGAGAGCCGAGAT
>NW_023346032.1:0-208 GCF_001411555.2 Juglans regia | reverse complement strand
GCCCCGCTTGCACGCCCCATTGGTTGCCTTGGCAGCCCCATGGCACGCCCCATGGCTTGGCTTGACAGCCCCATGGCACGCCCCATGGCACGCCCCATGGCATACCCAGGCAGCCCCGTGGCAAGCCCCATGGCTTGCCTTGACAGCCCCGTGGCATGCCCCACGGCTTGCCTTGACAGCCCCGCTCGCACGCCCCATGGCTTGCCTT
>NW_023346031.1:0-208 GCF_001411555.2 Juglans regia | reverse complement strand
CTCTTCCGATCTCCTTCTGAGTGGGAAAAACTTTGTGACATGTTTGAGGATCCATCATATCAGGTATAATGAAATTTAATTATTTTACTTGTCCTATCTGTTAATTCGCTTCATAATATTTTCAATTTCTTTGCAGGAGCGAAGTTCTATAAACAAAACAAATAGATCAAAATTGAAGATTAATCATCATGCAGGCTCAAGATCTTTC
>NW_023346029.1:0-208 GCF_001411555.2 Juglans regia | reverse complement strand
CATGCCATGGGGCTGTCAAGTCAGGCCATGGGGCTTGCCACGGGGCTGTCAAGGCAAGCCATGGGGCTGTCAAGGCAGGCCATGGGGCTTGCCACGGGGCTGCCGAGGCAAGCCATGGGGCTTCCAGCGGGGCTGTCAAGGCAGGCCATGGGGCTTGCCACGGGGCTGCCAAGGCAAGCCATGGGGCTTCCAGCGGGGCTGCCAAGGC
>NW_023346028.1:0-208 GCF_001411555.2 Juglans regia | reverse complement strand
AATTCGAATGCCGAGTGGCACCCGATTCTCAAGCTGGGCTCTTCCCGGTTCGCTCGCCGTTACTAGGGGAATCCTTGTAAGTTTCTTTTCCTCCGCTTATTGAAATGCTTAAATTCAGCGGGTAATCCCGCCTGACCTGGGGTCGCGATGGTAGAGTCGCAGGAACGACGCAATAGGGTCGAGGAGCACCTTCACAGCGACGGGCAAC
>NW_023346027.1:0-208 GCF_001411555.2 Juglans regia | reverse complement strand
CAACGGATATCTCGGCTCTCGCATCGATGAAGAACGTAGCGAAATGCGATACTTGGTGTGAATTGCAGAATCCCGCGAATCATCGAGTCTTTGAACGCAAGTTACGCCCGAAGCCATTCGGCCGAGGGCACGTCTGCCTGGGTGTCACGCATCGTTGCCCCAACCCCAAACACTTCTTATGATGTGTGGGGTGCGGGGAAGACATTGG
>NW_023346026.1:0-208 GCF_001411555.2 Juglans regia | reverse complement strand
ACCTACAAAGATGGAATTTGTCCCTCTCGTTGCCCCTTGTCCTTGTCGGTGCTCATCTTTGGGTGCTGGCTGGACTCTGAAGTTGTCCACGTGTTACCATGCAATCCTTCGAGTTTACGTTGGTTGTCATGGACCATGTGGGCGTTCTCGTGCTCTTGGATGCGGAACATTGTGTTGGTGTGGGGGGTCTCCGGCCTCTTTATCCCAA
>NW_023346025.1:0-255 GCF_001411555.2 Juglans regia | reverse complement strand
CTGCTGCCTTCCTTGGATGTGGTAGCCGTTTCTCAGGCTCCCTCTCCGGAATCGAACCCTAATTCTCCGTTACCCGTCACCACCATTGTAGGCCTCTATCCTACAAGCGAAAGTTGATAGGGCAGAAATTTGAATGATGCGTCGCCGGCACGATGGCCGTGCGATCCGTCGAGTTATCATGAATCATCAGAGCAACGGGCAAAGCCCGCGTCGACCTTTTATCTAATAAATGCATCCCTTCCAGAAGTCGGGGTT
>NW_023346021.1:0-208 GCF_001411555.2 Juglans regia | reverse complement strand
CCCATGGGAACAAGGCCATCAAGGTCCGGAAGCCACCTCAATGAAGCATGTGCGTAGCACTGGGTGCCATAACACCATCCGCCGTGCACATCTACGTCAAAGAGTAAGCAAACAAACACACAGGCCCGGCCACCATGCGGCCAACCAAATGTAAAATGAAAAATGGAGATGCCCGTCAAACCCCATGGAAGCGAGGCCAGCATCATCC
>NW_023346020.1:0-208 GCF_001411555.2 Juglans regia | reverse complement strand
CCAGGTAGCATTCATTCTCGATGCCGGCACCGCACGTAAACCTACCACTCCGGAAGGAGGATAGGATCAAGACGCGAGCACGACAATCGTTCGTGTCAAACGAGTACGCTCGGTTTGGGATAAAGAGGCCGGAGACCCCCCACACCAACACAATGTTCCGCATCCAAGAGCACGAGAACGCCCACATGGTCCATGACAACCAACGTAA
>NW_023346019.1:0-208 GCF_001411555.2 Juglans regia | reverse complement strand
GGGGGCATTACACCCCCACCCAGAAGGTTATTACATGTTCACAGGTCGTTCTGCTGGGCAGGTATCGACAATGATCCTTCCGCAGGTTCACCTACGGAAACCTTTTTACGACTTCTCCTTCCTCTAAATGATAAGGTTCAGTGGACTTCTCGCGACGTTGCCGGCAGCGAACCGCCCACATCGCCTCGATCCGAACACTTCACCGGAC
>NW_023346018.1:0-208 GCF_001411555.2 Juglans regia | reverse complement strand
TACCGAGAGCTATGTGCACCGGTGTCTTGGGTAGATGTCTACAGCAACATGGCTGGGGGCGGCCACAGGTCACTGGAAGAGAGAGAGAGAAACACGAAACACGGTGAGAGAGAGACAAAGTGATGATAGAAAGAGTCAAACACGGGGGGTGTATGAGGTGTTACCGAGAGAGAGAGAGAGAGAGAGAGAGAGAGAGAGAGAGAGGCAG
>NW_023346017.1:0-208 GCF_001411555.2 Juglans regia | reverse complement strand
AACTCACAAATAAAATTCAATATTGTCTAACTCTCAAATGAGGCTACAAAGAGTTTTTAAAGCCAAACCTAATCAAAACCCTAGCCAAAATAATGCCCCTTTTCCCCAAAATTACCCTTGATGAACAGTACCGGCTACAGTACGCGCGGCTACAGTAACCCCAACAGTAAATTGATGAAACCCTAGTTCCTAAAATGTAATTTTCCAA
>NW_023346016.1:0-208 GCF_001411555.2 Juglans regia | reverse complement strand
GTCGCGCGCTTCAGCGCCATCCATTTTCGGGGCTAGTTGATTCGGCAGGTGAGTTGTTACACACTCCTTAGCGGATTTCGACTTCCATGACCACCGTCCTGCTATCTTAATCGACCAACACCCTTTGTGGGTTCTAGGTTAGCGCGCAGTTGGGCACCGTAACCCGGCTTCCGGTTCATCCCGCATCGCCAGTTCTGCTTACCAAAAA
>NW_023346015.1:0-208 GCF_001411555.2 Juglans regia | reverse complement strand
ACACCGCCCGTCGCTCCTACCGATTGAATGGTCCGGTGAAGTGTTCGGATCGAGGCGATGTGGGCGGTTCGCTGCCGGCAACGTCGCGAGAAGTCCACTGAACATTATCATTTAGAGGAAGGAGAAGTCGTAACAAGGTTTCCGTAGGTGAACCTGCGGAAGGATCATTGTCGATACCTGCCCAGCAGAACGACCTGTGAACATGTAA
>NW_023346014.1:0-247 GCF_001411555.2 Juglans regia | reverse complement strand
GTGTGCCACGCCCCCCATGCCACCGGCGGGGGGGTATCGTCTCCACCGCCGCCGGCGGTGGTTGTGGCGGCGGCCGCCGCCGGCCGACCATGTCCCGACGACCGGTTTTTGGGCTCGTTTTCGTGGGGGTGATTCCTACATTCTCGATTGCTTTCTAGCAACAAGCTTGTGCTTTAGGGACGGATTTGGTGGCACCTAGTGCCACGCATGGGCTTGTTGATGGGGGCAATCGGTCGTGCTAGGGGCT
>NW_023346012.1:0-208 GCF_001411555.2 Juglans regia | reverse complement strand
CAAGAGCACGAGAACGCCCACATGGTCCATGACAACCAACGTAAACTCGAAGGCTTGCATGGTAACACGTGGACAACTTCAGAGTCCAGCCAGCACCCAAAGAGGAGCACCGACAAGGACAAGGGGCAACGAGAGGGACAAATTCCATCTTTGTAGGTATGCAACACAGGAACCCTTCGGTAGCCCAACATGCTATTCACACGAGGAG
>NW_023346010.1:0-208 GCF_001411555.2 Juglans regia | reverse complement strand
ACACAATAGGACCGAAATCCTATGATGTTATCCCATGCTAATGTATACAGAGCGTAGGCTTGCTTTGAGCACTCTAATTTCTTCAAAGTAACAGCACCGGAGGAACGACCCGGCCAGTTAAGGCCAGGAGCGCATCGCCGGTAGAAGGGACGAGCAGACCGGTGCACACCAGGGGCGGACCGCTCTGCCCAACCCAAGATCCAACTAC
>NW_023346009.1:0-208 GCF_001411555.2 Juglans regia | reverse complement strand
AGGAGGAAACATCAAATGTCCGAGGAAACATAAAGGCCTTTTTTATCGAAATACTTTGAATTTGGACGAGATTTTTTGCAGGCATGCTTAGAAAAATCATATCCTGAAGTAGGAGCAAGCCTCACAATTTTTCGACATCGGGATTTTTTTATTTAATTTTTTTGATTAAATAAATCCGAAAAATCAAAAAAAATCGAAAATAGGCAAA
>NW_023346008.1:0-208 GCF_001411555.2 Juglans regia | reverse complement strand
ATTTAGGAAACCAATTTGGGTGGTTTCAATTGTCCAAAAGCACGAGACAAGTGTTCGCCCCCGTTCATGCACGTCGGGTGGCAACATTGGGGGGCCATGTTGTAAGTGTTGTATTGCAATCTTTTGAGGCAACAAGGAAGATTGCTTTTGTAGAGTTTGTGTGATCTACGGTGTTCTTCGTCGGACCTTTGTGTGCTTGACATGGTAG
>NW_023346007.1:0-208 GCF_001411555.2 Juglans regia | reverse complement strand
CGAACCATTTATGCTAAAATAAACGAGTCTTACAAGTAATAATTTATGAATAATTTAATAATGGCCCAGATAAATTGAAACTAGAATTATGTGCATTAGGAGGAGTATTTTTCATTTTAGATAGATGTGAGAGTGTAGGTAGCCCCATTCCCTGTATTTGATTTTGGGCTGGAAATTTCCCCGAATATTGAGTACCTATTTTTGGTGA
>NW_023346006.1:0-208 GCF_001411555.2 Juglans regia | reverse complement strand
TGTGCTCTTCCGATCTAGAGCGGGGTCACCAACATGTGGCCAGGAAACATGCAGTTTTCAACTAACGATTAAGACCGAGCTAGCTAGCTCGACATTAAGGTTCCGTGCACCATTTAAGGGGCTAGAAAATGTAGACATTCCAATTGAAAAATCAACCATGACTAATCAACCATGACTAAGTTGTCTAGTCCGATGACATGATAAAGTT
>NW_023346004.1:0-208 GCF_001411555.2 Juglans regia | reverse complement strand
TCCCCCCCCCCCCCCCGACCCCGACCCCGACCCCGATATCAGGGTCATATTTACATATTTATTGTACTGTTGACAGTATTTTCAAATCTAGGGATCTTAGCCCTCGGCCCGTGCACATGCGGATATCAGGGTCATATTTACATATTTATTGTACCCTTGAATTTATTTTCAAATCTAGAGATCTTACCCCCCCCCCCCCCCCCCCCCC
>NW_023346003.1:0-232 GCF_001411555.2 Juglans regia | reverse complement strand
TTTTGGGCTCGTTTTCGTGGGGGTGATTCCTACATTCTCGATTGCTTTCTAGCAACAAGCTTGTGCTTTAGGGACGGATTTGGTGGCACCTAGTGCCACGCATGGGCTTGTTGATGGGGGCAATCGGACGTGCTAGGGGCTTTCTCACGTTGGCTAGCCCTCGTGTGCTCTAGTCTACCCCATGGCGGTTGGGCCTATTTGTTTGGATGCCTCCTTTGCAACATGCTTGTGC
>NW_023346001.1:0-208 GCF_001411555.2 Juglans regia | reverse complement strand
CCCCACGAAGATCAACGCATCAAGAAGGAAACCGTATCAAGGTTCAACCCCATGGGAACAAGGCCATCAAGGTCCGGAAGCCACCTCAATGAAGCATGTGCGTCGCACTGGGTGCCATAACACCATCCGCCGTGCACATCTACGTCAAAGAGGAAGCAAACAAACACACAGGCCCGGCCACCATGCGGCCAACCAAATGTAAAATGAA
>NW_023346000.1:0-208 GCF_001411555.2 Juglans regia | reverse complement strand
CATCGTTTATGGTTGAGACTAGGACGGTATCTGATCGTCTTCGAGCCCCCAACTTTCGTTCTTGATTAATGAAAACATCCTTGGCAAATGCTTTCGCAGTTGTACGTCTTTCATAAATCCAAGAATTTCACCTCTGACTATGAAATACGAATGCCCCCGACTGTTCCTGTTAATCATTACTCCGATCCCGAAGGCCAACACAATAGGA
>NW_023345999.1:0-208 GCF_001411555.2 Juglans regia | reverse complement strand
CAGTGCTACGCACATTGTTGCTCTCGGGGGTATCCGGATGATGCTGGCCTCGCTTCCATGGGGTTTGACGGGCATCTCCATTTTTCATTTTACATTTGGTTGGACGCATGGTGGCCGGGCCTGTGTGTTTGTTTGCTTCCTCTTTGACGTAGATGTGCACGGCGGATGGTGTTATGGCACCCAGTGCTACGCACATGCTTCATTGAGG
>NW_023345998.1:0-208 GCF_001411555.2 Juglans regia | reverse complement strand
ACGTAAACTCGAAGGCTTGCATGGTAACACGTGGACAACTTCAGAGTCCAGCCAGCACCCAAAGATGAGCACCGACAAGGACAAGGGGCAACGAGAGGGACAAGTTCCATCTTTGTAGGTATGCAACACAGGAACCCTTCGGTAGCCCAACATGCTATTCACACGAGGAGCAAAAATGAGGAGGAGCACGCCTAACAGTTCGATGCAC
>NW_023345997.1:0-208 GCF_001411555.2 Juglans regia | reverse complement strand
CTTCCATGGGGTTTGACGGGCGACGACCGTTTTTTGGGCTCGCTTTCGTGGGGGTGATTCCTACATTCTCGCTTGCTTTCTAGCAACAAGCTTGTGCTTTAGGAACGGATTTGGTGGCACCTAGTGCCGCGCATGGGCTTGTTGATGGGGGCAATCGGTCGTGCTAGGGGCTTTCTCACGTTGGCTAGCCCTCGGGTGCTCTAGTCTA
>NW_023345996.1:0-208 GCF_001411555.2 Juglans regia | reverse complement strand
CGCGGGGCTGTCGAGGCAAGCCATGGGGCTTGCCACGGGGCTGCCAAGGCATGCCATGGGGCTGTCAAGGCAAGCCATGGGGCGTGCGAGCGGGGCTGTCAAGGTAAGCCGTGGGGCATGCCACGGGGCTGTCAAGGCAAGCCATGGGGCTTGCCACGGGGCTGCCTGGGCATGCCATGGGGCGTGCCATGGGGCGTGCCATGGGGCT
>NW_023345995.1:0-208 GCF_001411555.2 Juglans regia | reverse complement strand
AACCACGGGCGCCCCGGAAACGGTGTGCGCGTTGTTGGTGACATCTTTACCATGATACATAACGACTCTCGGCAACGGATATCTCGGCTCTCGCATCGATGAAAAACGTAGCGAAATGCGATACTTGGTGTGAATTGCAGAATCCCGCGAATCATCGAGTCTTTGAACGCAAGTTGCGCCCGAAGCCATTCGGCCGAGGGCACGTCTG
>NW_023345994.1:0-208 GCF_001411555.2 Juglans regia | reverse complement strand
TCACAACATGGCCCCCCAATGTTGCCACCCGACGTGCATGAACGGGGGCGAACACTTGTCTCGTGCTTTTGGACAATTGAAACCACCCAAATTGGTTTCCTAAACTCATTCCAATACATCTTGGATGTGTTCCAAGCATCACCTATCGATTTTTGCCTATTTTCGATTTTTTTTGATTTTTCGGATTTATTTAATCAAAAAAATTAAA
>NW_023345993.1:0-267 GCF_001411555.2 Juglans regia | reverse complement strand
TTTTTTTTTTTTTTTTCTTTTCCTTTCTTTTCTTTTCTTTTCTTTTCCTTTCACCAACTGATTTGATCATAATCAAGAATAAGCAATTGAGAAAAACCCTAACAATAACTCAAAAACCCTTGGGCAAATGATATACGGTAGCCCCTAGAACAAGAGATTTCAGCCAACACAAACCCTAGAACAATGAATTTCAGCAACCCTACTAACCACCACTATTTTTTTTTTTGTAATCAATCCTAGAACAATGACACCCTAGAATTAAATATG
>NW_023345992.1:0-208 GCF_001411555.2 Juglans regia | reverse complement strand
ACCAACCCAAACAACTCCAATCATAAATCCATCCGACCCCCGTACTCCTCGGACTCAGTCCGGCAAGTCAAACAAATACAGTGAAAAGCGTTAGTGCAAAAATACATTAAATTCACAAGAATTCTTTGGAGAAATACTTACAGTGCAATAAAGCAATTTCCGAAGGATCACGAAGCTGAAAAAGGCGACGTCTGAGCAACACCACAGT
>NW_023345991.1:0-208 GCF_001411555.2 Juglans regia | reverse complement strand
CCCGCAGCGATACTGACGTGCAAATCGTTCGTCTGACTTGGGTATAGGGGCGAAAGACTAATCGAACCGTCTAGTAGCTGGTTCCCTCCGAAGTTTCCCTCAGAATAGCTGGAGCCCACGGGCGAGTTCTATCGGGTAAAGCCAATGATTAGAGGCATCGGGGGCGCAACGCCCTCGACCTATTCTCAAACTTTAAATAGGTAGGACG
>NW_023345989.1:0-208 GCF_001411555.2 Juglans regia | reverse complement strand
GCACTCTAATTTCTTCAAAGTAACAGCACCGGAGGCACGACCCGGCCAGTTAAGGCCAGGAGCGCATCGCCGGTAGAAGGGACGAGCAGACCGGTGCACACCAGTGGCGGACCGCTCTGCCCAACCCAAGATCCAACTACGAGCTTTTTAACTGCAACAACTTAAATATACGCTATTGGAGCTGGAATTACCGCGGCTGCTGGCACCA
>NW_023345988.1:0-208 GCF_001411555.2 Juglans regia | reverse complement strand
CACGAGGAGCGGTGGGCATATCTCAACGTGCCCTCCCAACCGTTTTTTGGGAGGGGGCATTACACCCCCACCCAGAAGGTTATTACATGTTCACAGGTCGTTCTTCTGGGCAGGTATCGACAATGATCCTTCCGCAGGTTCACCTACGGAAACCTTGTTACGACTTCTCCTTCCTCTAAATGATAAGGTTCAGTGGACTTCTCGCGAC
>NW_023345986.1:0-208 GCF_001411555.2 Juglans regia | reverse complement strand
TACATTTTAGGAACTAGGGTTTCATCAATTTACTGTTGGGGTTACTGTAGCCGCGCGTACTGTAGCCGGTACTGTTCATCAAGGGTAATTTTGGGTAAAAGGGTCATTATTTTGGCTAGGGTTTTGATTAGGTTTGGCTTTAAAAACTCTTTGTAGCCTCATTTGAGAGTTAGACAATATTGAATTTTATTTGTGAGTTGAGTTTTCT
>NW_023345984.1:0-208 GCF_001411555.2 Juglans regia | reverse complement strand
GCAACGAGAGGGACAAATTCCATCTTTGTAGGTATGCAACACAGGAACCCTTCGGTAGCCCAACATGCTATTCACACGAGGAGCAAAAATGAGGAGGAGCACGCGTAACAGTTCGATGCACAAGCACGGAGCCTGTCAAGACATACAACCTTGTCACCACTCACACGCCGTTACGTCCGCCAGACCACAACATCAAACAAATTGAACC
>NW_023345983.1:0-248 GCF_001411555.2 Juglans regia | reverse complement strand
TTGAGTCAAATTAAGCCGCAGGCTCCACTCCTGGTGGTGCCCTTCCGTCAATTCCTTTAAGTTTCAGCCTTGCGACCATCCTCCCCCCGGAACCCAAAGACTTGGATTTCTCATAAGGTGCCGGCGGAGTCCTTAAAGCAACATCCGCCGATCCCTGGTCGGCATCGTTTATGGTTGAGACTAGGACGGTATCTGATCGTCTTCGAGCCCCCAACTTTCGTTCTTGATTAATGAAAACATCCTTGGCA
>NW_023345980.1:0-208 GCF_001411555.2 Juglans regia | reverse complement strand
GATCAACCAGGTAGCATTCATTCTCGATGCCGGCACCGCACGTAAACCTACCACTCCGGAAGGAGGATAGGATCAAGACGCGAGCACGACAATCGTTCGTGTCATACGAGAACGCTCGGTTTGGGATAAAGAGGCCGGAGACCCCCCACACCAACACAATGTTCCGCATCCAAGAGCACGAGAACGCCCACATGGTCCATGACAACCA
>NW_023345979.1:0-208 GCF_001411555.2 Juglans regia | reverse complement strand
AAGGGTTCCTGTGTTGCATACCTACAAAGATGGAATTTGTCCCTCTCGTTGCCCCTTGTCCTTGTCGGTGCTCATCTTTGGGTGCTGGCTGGACTCTGAAGTTATCCACGTGTTACCATGCAAGCCTTCGAGTTTACGTTGGTTGTCATGGACCATGTGGGCGTTCTCGTGCTCTTGGATGCGGAACATTGTGTTGGTGTGGGGGGTC
>NW_023345977.1:0-208 GCF_001411555.2 Juglans regia | reverse complement strand
CTCTGATGATTCATGATAACTCGACGGATCGCACGGCCATCGTGCCGGCGACGCATCATTCAAATTTCTGCCCTATCAACTTTCGATTGTAGGATAGAGGCCTATAATGGTGGTGACGGGTAACGGAGAATTAGGGTTCGATTCCGGAGAGGGAGCCTGAGAAACGGCTACCACATCCAAGGAAGGCAGCAGGCGCGCAAATTACCCA
>NW_023345976.1:0-208 GCF_001411555.2 Juglans regia | reverse complement strand
ACCAAATCCGTCCCTAAAGCACAAGCTTGTTGCTAGAAAGCAAGCGAGAATGTAGGAATCACCCCCACGAAAGCGAGCCCAAAAAACGGTCGTCGCCCGTCAAGCCCCATGGAAGCGAGGCCAGCATCATCCGGATACCCCCGAGAGCAACAATGTGCGTAGCACTGGGTGCCATAACACCATCCGCCGTGCACAAGCATGTTGCAAA
>NW_023345975.1:0-208 GCF_001411555.2 Juglans regia | reverse complement strand
GGTATCAACCTTGTCGTTGAGGATAGTTACACGATGGGTGAGTTCGGCAACAGACGCCGATATAGCCTCGAGCGATCGATCGATCTTATGATCAATATGCGCAGCCAGCTGTGAGATGACCGCATCAACCCAAGCAGGCCGCACATCTCCTGCAGATGTACTCGGCGTATGCTGACTACTACTCCCGACATGACCTGGCTCAGGCTGC
>NW_023345974.1:0-208 GCF_001411555.2 Juglans regia | reverse complement strand
AATCCCGATGTCGAAAAATTGTGAGGCTTGCTCCTACTTCAAGATATGATTTTTCTAAGCATGCCTGCAAAAAATCTCGTCCAAATTCAAAGTATTTCGATAAATAAGGCCTTTATGTTTCCTCGGACATTTGATGTTTCCTCCTGCCGGTTGGGATTTGGCTCTAAATGCTCTTTAGGGGGGGCATGCAAGCCCCAACATGGTCAGC
>NW_023345972.1:0-242 GCF_001411555.2 Juglans regia | reverse complement strand
TTAGGGGGGGCATGCAAGCCCCAACATGGTCAGCCAGGAGGGCTGACCATGCCGCCCCCCTCACATGGGCATGCCCCTGGCGCCCATGGAAAGGGCGTGTGCCTCGCCCCCCATGCCACCGGCGGGGGGGTATCGTCTCCACCGCCGCCGGCGGTGGTTGTGGCGGCGGCCGCCGCCGGCCGACCATGTCCCGACGACCGTTTTTTGGGCTCGTTTTCGTGGGGGTGATTCCTACATTCTCG
>NW_023345971.1:0-208 GCF_001411555.2 Juglans regia | reverse complement strand
CTCGTTCCCTTCCCGATCGAACAATGAACCCCGGCGCGGTCTGCGCCAAGGAACTTAAACAAGGAGTAACCACGGGCGCCCCGGAAACGGTGTGCGCGTTGTTGCTGACATCTTTACCATGATACATAACGACTCTCGGCAACGGATATCTCGGCTCTCGCATCGATGAAGAACGTAGCGAAATGCGATACTTGGTGTGAATTGCAGA
>NW_023345970.1:0-208 GCF_001411555.2 Juglans regia | reverse complement strand
CATTTATTAGATAAAAGGTCGACGCGGGCTTTGCCCGTTGCTCTGATGATTCATGATAACTCGACGGATCGCACGGCCATCGTGCCGGCGACGCATCATTCAAGTTTCTGCCCTATCAACTTTCGATTGTAGGATAGAGGCCTACAATGGTGGTGACGGGTAACGGAGAATTAGGGTTCGATTCCGGAGAGGGAGCCTGAGAAACGGC
>NW_023345967.1:0-208 GCF_001411555.2 Juglans regia | reverse complement strand
AGCCAACGTGAGAAAGCCCCTAGCACGACCGATTGCCCCCATCAACAAGCCCATGCGCGGCACTAGGTGCCACCAAATCCGTCCCTAAAGCACAAGCTTGTTGATAGAAAGCAAGCGAGAATGTAGGAATCACCCCCACGAAAGCGAGCCCAAAAAACGGTCGTCGCCCGTCAAACCCCATGGAAGCGAGGCCAGCATCATCCGGATA
>NW_023345965.1:0-208 GCF_001411555.2 Juglans regia | reverse complement strand
AGAGAGAGAGAGAGAGAGAGAGAGAGAGCTGGGTCAGCCAAACAAACTCCAAGCTGTCAAGCCCCAAAAACGTTCGGTCTTTCGCTTTTCTAGGCTTAATCCCCCCCGCAAGCCTCTCTCTCTCTCTCTCTCTCTCTCTCGCCACATTGCAAATCAGACAATCTCCAATACTTTTCTCTTTTTCTGTTTTTTGGATTTTCCATTAATG
>NW_023345964.1:0-208 GCF_001411555.2 Juglans regia | reverse complement strand
CCCTATTGCGTCGTTCCTGCGACTCTACCATCGCGACCCCAGGTCAGGCGGGATTACCCGCTGAATTTAAGCATATCAATAAGCGGAGGAAAAGAAACTTACAGGGATTCCCCTAGTAACGGCGAGCGAACCGGGAAGAGCCCAGCTTGAGAATCGGGTGCCACTCGGCATTCGAATTGTAGTCTGGAGAAGCGTCCTCAGCGGCGGA
>NW_023345963.1:0-208 GCF_001411555.2 Juglans regia | reverse complement strand
CTTGTTCCCATGGGGTTGAACCTTGATACGGTTTCCTTCTTGATGCGTTGATCTTCGTGGGGGTTCGATCCTCGTGCATGGCATCCTTGAGGTGTGAGTGTGGCCTGGTGTTTGGTGCTTCTTAGCACTAGATTCCTACGCGTGCTCTCGGCCGACGATGGGTTGTTTGCTGGTTTGGCTTGGCTCCCAAGGGGTTGAGACCTCAACA
>NW_023345961.1:0-234 GCF_001411555.2 Juglans regia | reverse complement strand
CACGGCGGATGGTGTTATGGCACCCAGTGCTACGCACATTGTTGCTCTCGGGGGTATCCGGATGATGCTGGCCTCGCTTCCATGGGGTTTGACGGGCGTCGCCCGTTTTTTGGGCTCGCTTTCGTGGGGGAGATTCCTACATTCTCGCTTGCTTTCTAGCAACAAGCTTGTGCTTTAGGGACGGATTTGGTGGCACCTAGTGCCGCGCATGGGCTTGTTGATGGGGGCAATCGG
>NW_023345960.1:0-42566 GCF_001411555.2 Juglans regia | reverse complement strand
AATTGAAGGATCAATGATTTCTATCATTGTACTCTCTAAGAACTATGCAGAGTCTCGATGGTGTTTAGATGAGCTATTGAAGATCCTCGAGTGTAAGGAAATGGTAAAACAAATTATTTTACCCTTGTTCTACGATGTAGATCCGTCAGAGGTACGACATCAAAAAGGGAGTTTTGGAGAAGCATTCGCCAAACTTAGATATAAGTTGAAGGATGAAGTAAAGGTCACCAAGTGGGAGGCAGCTTTGGAAAAAGTAGCCAATTTGTCCGGACTCGAATTAAGGGACAGGTACTTCTTATGAGCTGTGCTTATATATATGTTTATATATGATGTTAAAGAGAAGTTTATGGGGAAAATTTAGACACATCCCGGATCTGAGAGTTTGTAAATCTATGAAGATCATATGGTGCCATGCAAAACTATTTGATATTTATTAGTTTTTTTGACATTGAGTTTTATCATGCATACCATACTTAAACTATAAATATTTTCTTACTGAGGGATTTAATATCATACTACAACATTAATTTCACATGAAGTTTATAGGAGAAATAGAATAGAAGAACGTGAAAAAACATAAATTGAAATCTTCTCAAAATTAAGGGAGGGACAAATTCAATGGAACAAAAAAGTAGTTAAAATGTTTAATAATTCATATAAAGAATGACAAATGTAAGTCGGAGAAGAGCACGAGGAAGAAGAAATGTTATCTTTGACATGGTAATCTACTACTGTCATTTTGCAATGGAGAGAAAAAGAAAAATATTGTTACTAAATCATCTTTATGTGTGTATTTATGTGAAAAGTCTTAACTCATTAATTTTTTTTTGTTTTTTTATGTTTATAGGAATGAATCAAAGTTTATTCAGGATATCATTAAATGGGTGGATTCAATAATGGTAAATCGTACATTTCTTAAGGTTGCAAAGTATCCAGTTGGAATAGAGTCCCGTGTACGAGACATTTTTCAACATTTAAGTATGGGAAGGAATGATATTATATGCATGGTAGGGATATTTGGAACCGGTGGAATTGGTAAGACAACTATTTCAAAAGAGGTCTATAACAGAATTTCTTACCAATTTGAAGGAAGTTGTTTCTTGAAAAACATTAGAGAAACTTCAAAAGCAGGAGGTTTGATCCAGCTACAAAAGACACTTCTTTATGAGATTTTGGGAATAAGTTTGGAATGTCATGATACTGAAAAGGGCATCAATGTAATTAGGCATAGACTTTGCTTTAAAAGAGTTCTCCTAATTCTTGATGATGTGGATGACTTGGTTCAACTAGAAACATTAGCTGGAGCTCGTGATTGGTTTGGTTCAGGAAGTAGAATCATCATAACAACAAGAGATCAGCATTTATTAAATATATCTAAAGTTGATTCAAAATATGAAGTAAAGAGATTGGACCATAATGAAGCTCTTGAGCTCTTTAGTTGGCATGCTTTTGAGGAAGACAAACCTATGGAAGATTATGTGGAACTCTCTAAGCATGTAATGCAATATGCTGAGGGCCTTCCACTAGTTTTAACAGTGCTAGGCTCAGATTTAAGGGGCCAGAATATAAATTATTGGAGAAGTACATTGGATAAGTATAAACGAATTCCTAGCAAAAATATTCAAAAAGTACTTTGTATAAGTTACGATGGATTGGATGATAATGAGAAGGAGATTTTCCTCGATATTGCCTTTTTTTACAATGGACAATACCTGAATCATGTCGTTAAAATATTAGATAGCTGTGGTTTCTCTCCGGAGAATGGTATCAAAAGGCTTATAGATAAATGTCTCATTACAATTACTACTTACAATACATTGTGGATGCATGACTTGCTACTAGACATGGGAAGAGAAATTGTCCGAAAGGAATCACCCAAAGAACCAGGCGCACGTAGTAGATTATGGTTTCATGAAGATATTCGCCATGTACTAGAGGAAAATACTGTAAGTTCTTAGATTAAAAGCTCTTTCAATTGAACACTTTTTACTGGTAAAACTTACATGAAAAGTGTTGATTTCTTTTCATAACAAATTATGGTAAAGAAGTGCATATTAAATAAAATATCATATATGTATCGATAAATAATGTGGTCTTTCTTTATATTTCCAACCTAAAGTAATGTATTTAACTAATTAGGGGAATCATTGTCCTCAACCAACGTCTTTAAATATATATAATCATCCCTTTTCAAATACAAGAATGAGTTTTTTTAATCATGAGTATATTGCCTAATCTTATATGAGTGAATAGTTAATAATGACAAAGTAAATTTGAAAAAAGAGAAATTTTGAAGGTGCTTAAATACTTTTGGGTAATAATGGATTTTATAATTTTGATATTATAATTTTAATAAGTGCTTATAAACAAAGATTTTAACGATCTGACATTACTGGCAAATTTATGAATTGTCTCGTTAGGGAACAAGCAATGTTGAGGGGATAGAAGTGATTCTGCCTGAGGGTGATGATCATGACATGATACGCTTGAGTCCCAAATCGTTTGCAAAGATGAAAAGACTCAGAATTTTTAAAAGCCATGGTGCATACTTTTCTGGAAGATCACTTGATTATCTTTCTAATGAATTAAGAGTGCTTGATTGGTCAAACTGTCCTTTACAATCTTTGCCATCCAATTTCCGTGGAGAGAAGCTCTTTGATTTCAAACTATATAGAGGCCGCATCCAGGAGATTAGTGGGCAATTTAAGGTACAATTATTACTTTCAATATTTCCTTCTTTAAACTTGTGATGTAAACTTCCTCAGGGTTAATATACATATTTGTTGTTTTTCAACAGAACTTGACGAGAATGAGATTTTTTGAGTGTACGTTTTTAACCAAAATCTCAAATCTTTCGAGTTGCTCAAGTTTAAAGGAATTGGATATTATGGATTGTGAAAATTTAGTCGAAGTTCATGATTCTGTTGGATTCCTGGATAAGCTTGCCCGTTTGCATCTTTATCAATGCTCCAACATGAAGAGTTTTCCAAGGCGTCTCAAGTTGAGATCTCTAGAAGTCCTTACACTTTTTAATTGCTCAAAACTTCAAACCTTTCCAGAAATTGAGTGTATAATGGAATATTTATGTTTCATCTCATTATGGGGCACTCCAATAAAAGAATTGCCTTCATCCATTGGATACCACACTCCTGCGCTTAAAGAGTTATTTTTGGGGCAATGCACAAAACTTATGCATCTCCCTAGTAGCATTCATCTGTTGCAAAATCTAAAGGTGCTAAGTTGTCTTAGTGACTGTATTAATGGATGCTGCAAGGACCTGATGCGTCTCCCAATCAGCGTTTCTCACTCGCAACATCTAAAGTGTCTTTCTCTAGAAAATTTTACAAATCTTGCAAAAGAAGAAATAGGTCTATCCATTGGGTACTCCACGTGTCTTAACGATTCACAAATAACATTATCCAGAACGATTAAGAGGTCTGAACCAGAATCAAGTGCTGAATTACAACGACAACTCTTGTCGTCGCTTTATTGGTATCTTGACGACTTCTCTATTTATAGCACAACCACTTTGCAAGAGTTTGATCTATCTTGGAGTGCAATTGTCAGCCTTCCCCCAACAATGAAAATATATGTTGAATTGAGGATTCTCAGATTGTGCCATTGTGAGAAACTTCAAGAAATTCTACATCTTCCACCAAATATACAAGAGCTATATGTCAGAGGGTGTTTCTCCTTGGAACGATTCCCAGAAGTATCAACAAAATTTCAATTCTATACATCCTGTGGCTTGCGAGAGCTAAGATGGATTGACTTGTCCGGTTGCCATAAATTGGTAGCAAATATAGGGAGTCAAGTGCCAAATCCTTCATTTGTTGAGGTATGTCTGTATTTCTCTCTGCATTTTTTTTTTTTTTTGTAGGTGTTTGTGTTTACAAATTGCTTTGTGTTCATGAAAATATGTGGTACATGTTTAACAGGAACATATTCAAGACCATTCATGTGGTATTATATTTCCAGGGAATAAGATTCCAGATTGGTTTAGCCATACTAAGGAGATTTCAAATGGTGATGATTCTTGGGAATTGGATATTAGTGGTCCCTTGTATTTGGAAGAAATCATAGGTATTGTTTTTTGTGCTGTTCTTGGATCCGACCCGGATTACCCCTTGGGGCCCTTCTCCGGTATTTGTGTTTCTATAAATGGTAACATGCTTGTAGAAGCGAGGTTTTACTTATATGGAGGCTCGGATCATGTATATCTAAATTACTCGTTTCCAGAATGTATCAGGCAATTGCTGCGGTACCCAACAGGAGACAATCTGAGGTTTAGATTTTATTGTGATTCTTATAAAGTGATGTTTAAAAGTTGCGGAGTTCACATAATCTATAAGCATGAAGATAATGAGAATTTAACAGTTGGGGAGTGCTCAGTAGATTCATCGAATGGTATCCAGCTTTCTAAGAGACGTCGAGATAATGAAGACAGCAACTTGGAATTCAATGGGTATCCACAACACAAGAGATGCTCTCAAGACTTGGGCAATTCAAATGCAACATAGTTAGGCTCGCCACAATCGTATTCTTGCCAGCCATTTCACGGACAAATTACACCATCTTCTTCCTTCGATTGGAGTGACTTCCTCCGCGAACTTGTTCCCTGTCCAGGCTTTCAGGAACAACAAGATCTCTACTTAAAGGGAGTCTCAGCACCAACCAATTACCCTTCAACTCTCGAGCAAATACCCCAGTTAAACTATGATACTGGGAATTATAATGGCGTAAATTGAATTTGACATCAGGGTGGTTTTGAGACGTTTGATTTTGGATCCACAAGTGGAGCTCAAACAAGCAACAGGTCAGAAGCTTCATCATCTGTGAGTTCATTTGTGGAGGCTATTCGGGAACAGGACAGTGAGATGCCAGCAGAATTTCCAGATATTTTAGATGCATCTTTTGATTACTAGGTACTATAATATGGTTCTGTTACACTAGTAGAAAATAATAATAGCAGAATTCATAGTTTCAATGGGTGGTTTCTCGAGTCTCGTTTGGAATTCTTATTGCCTCTTTCTTCGCATCAGTTCTCCAAGAACGATCAGCGTGCAGTTATGCTTGTTTTGGCCTCTCTTCTGTTTTAGAAGACTTGTTAATGGAAAGATGAGTTTTTAGGTCGATCTGTCAAAGCTTTGCAGGTGATTTCTACTTCTCAATCGGCTGACGGAGCTGAATTCGAGGTTAGAATTTGGAATTTAATCTGTTTTTTTTTCTTCATTTTTGATGCAGTTTGTTTCTGAACAAAGATGACTTCTTTGCTTTCTATATCTTTACTGTATTTGTGAACTCCTTTCGTTTGTTTGATACTATTTTAGAGTGTTCAAGTTTTGTATATTCATTTTGAAAAAAAATCGGGTTCACTATGAACAATGCATATTAACTGATTTTGTACCACCTTCTCCGCCGGATCTACCAGAAACATATATTCTCCATAGGCTGTACCAAGAGGGATGTTCTTTTTCTTTGCACAATCTCTTAGACAGCCTGAAGACACTCATTGCAAAGGTAGGACCTGCCTGAACCAACTGTCCCCACTGTCATACTCAATATGTGTACTTATCCTCCATTTAAAACGATTCCAAGTAATCATCTCACCTCTGTTCAATAAGCCTGAACCAATCTCGCCTTTGGTTTTGTTTGTTTCAGAACTCCCTAACACCCATCGCAGCTCTGTTTTCCACTTTTCCTCTTCTACTCCGTCGCCATGACAAAGCAAGGTCCGTTCTCTCTTTAGTCATCGAATTTGATTCTTCTGCTCTGTAAATTCTATTTATATTGCTTCGCTCTTTCGTCAGAGCTCTCTGATTTTGTGCAATGCTTCCGTTGGATATCGATATTTTGATATTGGAGATTCGTTTGGTTTGGGGAGACTTTATTATTTGTTCAGGACCTGTAATTGCCTCACGATTGATCGTATAAACTTTAATTGAATCTTGGAATTCGTTCTTAGACGGACTTCCAAGTATTGCTATTTGATCGTTTCCTTAATGGTACTTAGAATTGTTCTTCGCCTTGCTGCTGCTATTCTCTTAATCATTATTAGCTAGCTTACGGTTGTTTCCTTAGAGCAGTTAATGCTGATGGTTTTTTCGTTGTGTATTCTAATGAAGATTCAACTTCGATATCTTGCAGATGATCCTGAACAAAATGCAAACACTTCCTTTTTTCCTCCTTGTGGTATGAATGATAACTTTTTCCCCGGTTGTGCTACATATATTAGCTTGTGATTTCATTTTTTTTCCTATCACATGAATTAATTAGTAAAATGATTTTCGCAAGTAAAAACATATTGTACAAAAATCTTTTTTATTTCAAATGGAGAGAAATTTGGTAGATATTACCTCATTGTGCTTCCAGTATAAATTGAAACTTTACTTGCTATGGTGGGGCTTTTGAAACCAGGTTGTATAAGTTTCCACTTCAAAGACATGCAAAGTGCCGCTTTGTGGGAATTGACATATTTAATGGGAAGAAGCTTGAGGATATCGTTCCTTCATCCCACAACTATGATGTAAAGCTATTTCTAATTTTTTTCACCATGTGAGTGTGCTTTTGTTCCGGGTGTACATTGCTTGTTTATCATTTTCATTAATTCTTTCTTTTGGCAGGTTCCTCATGTTTCTCGCACTGATTATCAGTTGATTGATATCTCTGAAGATGGTTTTGTAAGTTTTATTAAGTAATCTTTACTTTACCAATTTTTATCAATGCTGTCATGTGATAACAAACAATCAATTGGTAATAGCGATTTTAGTGATGTCAACCAGATTAAGATTTCTTGTTGTGTAGGTGAGTCTTTTAATGGATAATGGAGACACCAAGGATGATCTGAGGCTTCCCACTGATGACAATCTGCTCGGCCAGGTATCTATCTCATTGAGAAGGTTTTCATTAACCTTGCAAATTGATCGTTCATCAAAAGCTTAGGAGTCCAGACCTTGGATAGATTCTCCATTCTTGTGTCTGTATAGACTAATATTTGTCTTTTATTTCCTGTGTATAGATAAAAGATGGGTTTGGTGAAGGAATGGACTTGGTGCTGAGCGTTATGTCTGCAATGGGGGAGGAGCAGATCTGTGCACTTAAGGACATTGGCCCAAAAAACTAAATATGATGCTGTAGCAGTAGCTATGGCTGATGTCAAAAGAAGCCCTTGTTTTCAGATCTGAGAGGGAAGTTATCTACTGGTGTTACAATAAGTTTCTATTAGATGCAATCTAGTATTGTAAAAAAAGAAAATTCAGCACTCATCTGTGTGCTTGGAATTCTATCGGGCTTGTGAATGGGGGGCCGGGAAATAGAAAGGTGGGGCTGCATGTCCCTCAGTGAAGGGAACTTAAGTTTACAGCAGGATGGAATTTAATATTGTATATTGCCCATTGCGCAATGGCATGCGCACATTGATTTTGAGATAGATGTATTTTAACTGCCTCCCATCTTCCAAAGTTTTGTAGCATTAATCTTGCCTCTTATGATACATTCTACAAGCTGCCCTTGATTTTCTTGTGGGTTCTTCAGAGAGAACCTGATATGGTTCTCTGAGCTTCTACTATAATATTCTTTAGGTGTTTGGATTGAGCTTCCTGTACTCCTATGAACACTGCCATAGCTTCTCCTTGATTCGGATTGTAGCTCTCTGAGTGCTTAGCTATTATGAAAACAATTTTGCCATTGTGTGATCTGCATATGGCAGCAGAGGTGCTACCATTTGGTTTAACTGCTACATCAAATGCAATTGAAATGATTTCTGGAGGAGGGGACCATCTATTCTTGTTATGAAGTTCTTTCCATTCCCAAGCAGTACAATGATCCTTGTATGAATGCCTTCTATTCTTGTAGCAAACTGATCTATTGATAGGTTTGCATAATGCATATTTATTGTAATGTCTCTATATTTTGTATTGTTTTCTATATAAATTCAGCATCCAACATCAGCCTCCCTCATATAGTAACCATTTTGTATGTTGTGCCAATACTTACCATTAAAGTGCACTAGGTCTCGTCTGAATACATAAATATCTCAAACCATCTCATTTCAATATCAAAACATCATTCAAATGTAAAAACTTTTCAATTCTAAATCTTCAACTTTTTCATCTAATTATTATAATTTTTTTAAAATTTTAAATAAAACACAAAAAAACACTTCAACTTTTTCAAATCACAAAAGAAAAAAAATATTCTAACCTTCTTTTAACTTTATAATATTTTTATTCATCATTTTCTTTCTTTTCCTAAAATCTCATAAAATATCTTAACTAAAACTATTTTATTACTATTTATAAAATATCTCATTACTATTCATAAAATTTTCATCTCATCGCATTTGTGTAACAAACGAGTCCTAACTCCAGAGATCAAATCTTCCTTGTTAATTTTTCAGCTGGATTCTGCTTCACGAGTCGGTAAACCAGCTGGCCATCACTTAGCTAAATTAAAACAGTGGGGTACATCCAGATTAAAAAAAAAAAGTAGTGTATATATATATACATACATACAACTTTATGCATAATATAATACGTATTAAGTACTATCCAATTTCTTTTTATCAATTTTGTCTTTTTTAATTCGAATATCAAAATCTTCATAATTTCTATACACAACAACTTATAATATGATTATGTGTGTAAAATTATATATATATATATATATATATATATATATATATATATATAAACTTTAGACTTTTGGGATATCTAAAGATGACAGGCTGAGCGCATTGGCTGCATGCAGGTTGTTGCCAAGAAGTTGCCGAGAAGTTTGACCCACTTCTCTATTATTATTTATTTGCAATAACTACTCTATAATTGAACCTCTTGGTGACTACTAATTTCGCATACAGATCAGAGGATCATGGGCACTTCTTCCATGGCCTTTCAATTAGGAGCTTCTTCCTCTCTCTCATTCTCTTCTTCTTCCATTCCTAGATGGACTCACGATATATTCTTGAGTTTTAGAGGTGACGATGTTCGCCAAAATTTTATTTCTCATCTATACCATGCTTTGCATCAAAGGGGAATCAACACTTACATAGACTACAATCTTGAAAGATGAGAGGAAATTTCATCAGAACTTTTCAAAGCAATTGAAGGATCAATGATTTCTATCATTGTACTCTCTAAGAACTATGCAGAGTCTCGATGGTATTTAGATGAGCTATTGAAGATCCTTGAGTGTAAGGAAATGGTAAAACAAATTATTCTACCCATCTTCTACGACGTAGATCCATCAGAGGTACGACATCAAAAATTGAGTTTTGGAGAAGCATTCGCCAAACTTAGATATAAGTTGAAGGATGAAGTAAATGTCACAAAGTGGGAGGCAGCTTTGGAAAAAGTAGCCAATTTGTCCAGACTCGAATTAGGGGACAAGTATACTTCTATGAGCTGTGCTTATATATATGTTTATATATGATGTTAAAGAGAAGTTTATGGGGAAAATTTAGACAAATCCCAGATACAAGAGTTTGCAAATCTATGAAGATCATATGGTGCCATGCAGAACTATTTGATATTTATTAGTTTTTTTGGCTTTGAGTTTTATGCATACCATACTTAAAATTAGAAATCTTTTCTAATTGTGGGATTTAATATCGTACTACCACATTAATTTCACATGAAGTTTATAGGAGAAACATAATAAAGAATGTGAAAAAATACAAATTGAATTCTTTTCAAAATTAAGGGAGGGACAATTTCGAGAATGGAACAAAAAAGTAGTTAAAATGTTTAATAATTCATATAAAGAATGAAAAATGTAAGTCGGAGAAGAGCACGAGCAAGAAGAAAAGTTATCTTCGACATGGTAATCTACTACAGTTATTTTGTAATGGAGAGAAAAAGAAAAAACGATGTTGTTACTAAATCATCTTTATGTGTGTATTTATGTGAAAAGTCTTAACTCTTTAAATTTCTTTTGTTTTTTATATTAATAGGAATGAATTGGAGTTTATTCAGGATATCATTAAAGGGGTGGACTCAAAAGTGGTAAATCGTACATTTCTTAAAGTTGCTAAGCATCCAGTTGGAATAGAATCGCGTGTACGAGACATTTATCAGCATTTAAGTATGGAAAGAAATGATATTGTCTGCATGGTTGGGATATTCGGAACTGGTGGAATTGGTAAGACAACTATTTCAAAAGATATCTATAATAGAATTTCTCATAAATTTGAAGGAAGTTGTTTCTTGAAAAACATTAGAGAAATTTCAAAACAAGAAAAAGGTTTGATTCGGCTACAAAATAAACTTCTATATGAGATGTTGGGAGAAAATTTGGATGTTCGTGATTTTGACAGAGGCATCAACGTGATTAGCCATAGACTCTACTCTAAAAGGGTTCTCCTAATTCTAGATGATGTGGATGAGTTGAAACAACTAGAAACATTAGCTGGAGATCGTAAATGGTTTGGTCCAAGAAGTAGAATCATCGTAACAACAAGAGATCAACATTTATTAAATATCTCTAAAGTTGATTCAAAATAGGAGTTGAAGATTTTGGCAAACGATGAAGCTCGTAAGCTCTTTAGCTTGCGTGCTTTCAAGAAAGAAGAACCACTTGATGGTTATGCGGAAGTCTTTGAACAAGTCATGGAATATGCGCAAGGTCTTCCACTAGCTTTAACAGTGTTGGGTTCAAATCTAAAAGATAAAACCATTCGTGAATGGGAAAGTGCATTGGATGAATATAAACAAATACCCGACAAAAATATTCAGGGTGTACTTCAAGAAAGTTATGATGGACTAGAAGAACATGAGAAGGACATGTTTCTTGATATTGCATGTTTCTTTAAATGAGAACCTTTGGCTGATGTCATGAAAATATTTGAGAGTTTCCATTTCCATCCTAATTATGGTATCCCAAAGCTTATAGACAAGTGTCTTATCACTGCTGGATCTTTTACTTGGATGCATGACATGCTACAAGACATGGGCAGAGAAATTGTCCGAAAGGAATCACCCAAAGAATCAGGCGCACGTAGTAGATTATGGTTTTATGAAGATATTCACCATGTACTAGAGGAAAATACAGCAAGTTCTTAGATTAAAAGCTCTTTCAATTAAACACTTTTTATTGGTGAAACTTACATGAACAATTTTGAATTTATTTTCATAACAAATGATAAAGAACTGCATATTAAATAAAATATCATATATGTATCGATAGATAATGTGATCTTTCTTTATATTTCCAACTTAAAGTAATATATTTAACTAATCAGGGGAATCATTAAATCATCATACTTAAATGTCCTTCATCCAATGTCTTTAAAGATATATAATCATCCATTTTCGAAGACAAGAATGAGTTTTTTTTAATCAAGAGTATATTGCCTTGTCTTATGTGAATGAATAGTTAATAATGACAAGTAAATTTAAAAAAAGACAAATTTTGACGGTGATTAAATACTTTTGGAGAATAATGGATATTATAGTTTTGATGTTATAATCTTAATAAGTGCTTATAAACAAAGACTTTAATGATATGATTTTACTGGCACTCTTATGAATTGTCTCATTAGGGAACAAACAATGTTGAGGGGATAAAAGTGGTTCTACCTGAGGGTCATAATCATGATGACATGATACGCTTGAGTCCCAAAGCGTTTGCAAAGATGAAAAGACTAAGATATTTTATAAGCCGGGGTGCATGCTTTTCTGGAGGAGTACTTAGTTATCTTTCTAATGAGTTAAGAGTACTTGATTGGTCAAACTGTCATTTACCATCTTTGCCATCCAATTTTCATGGAGAGAAGCTTGTTGTTTTTAAAATGAACGAAGGCCGCATCAAGGAGATCAATTGCTGGAAATTTAAGGTACAATTAATACTTTCAATATTTCCCTTCTTTAAACTCATGTGATCATGTGAACTTCCTCAGGGTTAATATACATATTTTTTCTTTTTCAACAGAACTTGACGGTAATGAAATTTTCAAAGTGTAAGTTCTTAAGCAATATCCTAGATGTTTCGAGTTGCTCAAATTTAGAGAGATTGGACATTGAGATGTGTGAAAATTTAGTTGAAGTTCATGATTTTGTTGGATTCCTGGATAAGCTTGTTAGTTTGAATCTTTATAGATGCCTTAACCTGAAGAGTTTTCCAAGGCATCTCAAGTTGAGATCTCTAAGAAACCTTGAACTTTGGCATTGCTCAAAACTTCAAAACTTTCCACAAATCGAGTGTAGAATGGAAATTTTAAGTTACATTCAGTTGGAGGGCACTCCAATAAAAGAATGGCCTTCATCCATTGGGTACCTCACTCCTGCGCTTAATTTGCTATCGCTATATCTGGATCAATGCATTCATCAGTTGCAAAATCAAAAGGAGCTTTGTCTTAGTGACTACTCTATAATGCTTAAAGAAGATGAACGGTATTCATCCATTAATGTATGCTTCACTGGGATTGAACATTTATCTATAGAAGGTAGCAAGGACCTGTTGTGTCTCCCAATCAGCATTCCTCACTTGCAAGTCCTAAAGGATCTCTCTCTCCTTATTCATACAAATCTTGCTGGCTACCTCATTCGGCTTAAAATGTTGCACCTAACAAATATCTTGACAGCTTTTAATTAGTATCCTGACGACTTTTCATTTTATTGCTCATCCACTTTGCAAGAGTTAGATCTATCTAAAAGTGCAATTGTCAGCCTTCCTCCGAGCATCGAAAGCTTTGTTAAATTGAGGATTCTCAAATTGCATGGATGCAAGAAACTTCAAGAAATTCTACATCTTCCACCAAATATACAAGAGTTAGATGCTTATAAATGTCACTCCTTGGAAAGATTCCCAGAAGTATCAACAAAATTTCCATTCTATACATGTGGCTTGCAAGAGCTAAGATGGATTGATTTGACCAGTTGCCATAAATTGGATGTAAATATAGGGAGTCTGGAGCCAAATCCTTCATTTCTTGAGGTATGATTGTATTTCGCTGTGTGTTTTTTTGTAGGTGTTTGTGTTTTGCAGATTGCCTTGTGCTTGTATATGAAAATATGTGATGTATGTTTAACAGGAACATATTCAAGACCATTCATGTGGTATTACATTTCCAGGGAATAAGATTCCAGATTGGTTTAGCCATACTAAGGAAACTTCAAATGGTGATCATTCCTGTGAATTGGATATACATGGGCCCTTGTATTTGGATAAAATCATTGGAATTGTTTTCTGTGTTGTTCTTAGAAAAAGCTTTCACCCGTGTTCAGGAGTGTCGCCCCATTTTTGTGTTTCTATAAACGGTAACAGGCTTGTAAACTACTCATGGCATGAAGACTGGTATGATAGAGTCTCGAATCCTGTATATCTAAACTACTCATTTCCAGAATCTATCGAGCAATGGCTACGGTACCCAACAGGAGACACAGAATTTATCGAGCAATGGCTACGGTACTCAACAAGAGACACAGAATCTTTCGAGCAATGGCTACGGTACCCAAAAGGAGACAATCTAAGGTTTATATTTGAGAGCGAACCGGGCTTTAAAAGTTGTGGAGTTCACATAATCTCTAAGGTTCAATCTGAAATCTTTATTGTCTTGCTTTAAAAATCTTTTAAGCTGTCTCCAAGTTCATCCTCTGTATTTGCTTGAAAACAAAGACCACAGCTGCTAGATGAGCACCGATTGCAATCCTAAAATATTTTACTTGATTTTATATGTATACTTTGGTTGTAGCTAGTAATCCATTGCAATCGAGAATAGTTTCATCCTTTGTATTGGGCCAAGCTCCATTTCGTAGCTAGGAGCATAAAATCCAGGTGTATAGTTACTTGCATTCAGTTCTCACATTTGAAGATAACAAATCTAGTACTTTGTTTTGCAATAACTTTTTCGGAGATCTTTATGTCGAAAGACGTTAAAACTTTATTTCAATTGCTTGTTTTGCATCAATAACATATCACAAAGATGACCTTCGCTTGTTTTGCATCACATTAATAAGTGTGACTAGAATTAACAAGATTTAAAATATAGAATAGCACTGCTAATTTTATACGCGTGTAAAGAGAGCATAAGGGTAAGTGATCTTGAAATCTAATAAGGACCAAATTGCTTTGTAAGTAACCTATTTCTACTTAATATTAATGCATAATAACCTCAAGAAAAACCTTAATTATCTTTTAATTATGATCAAGGATGGTTCAACCTCATATCAGTTGTGTAAAATACTACAGGAAAAACGAGTATTTATAGAGAATTATTTGAATAACTTTTTACGACAAGAATTGACTCATTTTAATAAAAAATAATTAGTTTTGTAGCATATAATTGACCACAGATAAGCACTTTTCTTGCAGTACTGAATTAATATATAAAATTAATTTTAAAAAAATCAATCCTTTTGCCTTGGTCTCCATGTGATTTCAAAGTAAGTCTTCATCATTATATAAATTATATATAAAAAGGTTCATGCCACCAATTAAGTGTAGATAATGACAACAAAACCCACTAATAAAAAAGCATATATAGCTGGGCCATGCATGCTTATTAATTAATATGAAAATATATACGGGTTTCAAATTTGAAGTTTGAATCGACCCAACCTAATTATTAATATGCTCAATCTTAGTTAGACTGGAATTTCAATGCTTATTTGGCCATAATAATTAGCAAACTACAAAAAACCCCTTGACTCGATTGATCAACGACTTCTTCACAATTCTGGGTCCATTTCTAAGAAAATAAGACTTGAGTATAAATTATATATAAATATTGGTGGCACCGAAAAGTGGTTTAATATATATATATATATATATATATAAATATATAGGTTGATAATGATGATAATGCCCTTTTGTAGAGTCTTAATTCACACATTAGTTTAAACGAAAAGTTGAATAAATAAGTAAAGTTTCTCCATCTAGTCTATTAGATTTTATTCAATAAAGTTGGATAAATAAGTGAGGTTATTATTAAGTTTAAAAAGAGTTCTCATTTCGATCCGTTTTTTAGATGGATTCACATTTTCTGATAATATCATGTAATTTTAAATGTTGTGAAATCTATTTTATGTATTTATCTTTCACCCTGAACCCTAAGATTTGGATTAAAAAACTTAAAGAATCTAAATTTTAGATGGATTACAACTGATCTTATGTAGGCAAATTAAAAATCACCGCAAATAGTCCTTATTTGCAGTGAATTTTTTTTTTTTTTTTGCGACAATCTAAAAATTGTTGGAAAATGCTTGATTTCTTGTAGTGAGGATATATATATTAATGTTGGAATTGTTGGTATTGCCTCATAAGTCAACAAAATCTTGTTAAGAGGGTTCACCTAATTAAAAGGATAGATTAATACATGATGATGATGATGATGTGCACTCAAGGTTTAATTGGTCATGTTAGTTGCATTGAAGTACTACTTCATGACACGGTTGAGGCATGCATGCAGCTGGTAATTAATTGAATACTCACTGCATGAATGCACAAAAGTGGGCAAGAAATATGGGCATTAACGTCCGCTTGCAGTAGTACCCATGCATACGATTCCAAGATGATATATATCATGGTGTGGGAGTGGTTGAGCAGTTTTGGTTGATCTTCTCGAGGCAATGCATTCTGCATGTTGCAAGGCTAGCTTTTCTTGTAGAAATACATGACAATGAAAATGACAACGATAATGATGCATGTATCGACGCATTTTAAGTGATTACCATTAATTTAGCATCCGAAAATATGGTATGTATCAGCTTAATTTACCATTGTTGCACTACTCTGTTTGTGCAAACTCTGAAGCATGAATATTTTCAGAACAAAAATGATAAAGACACGACTAATTAATATACAAAAATGATAAAGACATGGCAATAATAAGTTGAAAGAGCAGTCTATGAACCTTATATGCACAAATATCATTTGGATAATGATATTGAACCTATAATTGAACCAGGTTGATATGTTATTGATATTTTAAATCCAGGTTGTTGCCGAGAAGTTTGACCGGCCACTTCTCTATTAATATTTATTTGCAATAACTACTCTATAATTGAACCTCTTGGTGAATACTAATCTCGCATACAGATCAGAGGATCCTGAGCACTTCTTCTTCCATGGCCTTTCAATTAGAAGCTTCTACCTCTCTCTCATTCTCTTCTTCTTCCATTCGTAAATGGGCTCACGATGTATTCTTGAGTTTTAGAGGTGAGGATGTTCGCCAAAACTTTATTTCTCATCTATACCATGCTTTGCATCAAAGGGGAATCAACACTTACATAGACAACAATCTCGAAAGAGGAGAGGAAATTTCGTCAGAACTTTCCAAAGCAATTGAAGGATCAATGATTTCTATCATTGTACTCTCTAAGAACTATGCAGAGTCTCGATGGTGTTTAGATGAGCTATTGAAGATCCTCGAGTGTAAGGAAATGGTAAAACAAATTATTTTACCCTTGTTCTACGATGTAGATCCGTCAGAGGTACAACATCAAAAAGGGAGTTTTGGAGAAGCATTCGCCAAACTTAGAAATAAGTTGAAGGATGAAGTAAAGGTCACAAAGTGGGAGGCAGCTTTGGAAAAAGTAGCCAATTTGTCCGGACTCGAATTAGGGGACAGGTACTTCTTATGAGATGTGCTTATATATATATATATGTTTATATATGATGTTAAAGAGAAGTTTATGGGGAAAATTTCGACAAATCCCAGATCTGGGAGTTTGCAAATAAGTGAAGATCATATGGTGCCATCCAAACTATTTGATATTTATTAGTTTATTCAGCATTGAGTTTTATGCATATCATACTTAAAATAGAAATATTTTCTTACTGAGGGATTTAATATCATACTACCACAATAATTTCGCATGTTGTTTATACTAGAAACATAATAAAAGAACGTGAAATAATACAAATTGAAATCTTCTCAAAATTAAGGGAGGGTTAAATTCGAGAAGGGAACAAAAAAGTAGTTAAAATGTTTAATAATTCATATGAAGAATGAAAAATGTAAGTCGGAGAAGAGCACAAGGAAGAAGAAAGGTTATCTTTGACATAGTAATCTACTACTGTCATTTTGGAATGGAGAGAAAGAACAAATGATATTGTTACTAAATCATCTTTATGTGTGTATTTATGTGACAAGTCTTAACTCTTTAAATTTCTTTTGTTTTATATATTGATAGGAATGAATCAGAGTTTATTCAAGATATCATTAAATGGGTGGATTCAGTAATGGTAAATCGTACATTTCTTAAGGTTGCTAAGCATCCAGTTGGAATAGAGTCCCGCGTACGAGACATTTTTCAACAATTAAATATGGGAAGGAATGATATTGTATGCATGATAGGGATATTTGGAACCGGTGGAATTGGTAAGACAACTATTTCAAAAGAGGTCTATAACATGATTTCTTACCAATTTGAAGGAAGTTGTTTCTTGAAAAACATTAGAGAAACTTCAAAAGTAGGTGGTCTGATCCAGCTACAAAAGACACTTCTTTATGAGACTTTGGGAATAAGTTTGGAATGTCATGATACTGAAAAAGGCATCAATGTAATTAGGCATAGACTTTGCTTTAAAAGAGTTCTCCTAATTCTTGATGATGTGGATGACTTGGTTCAACTAGAAACATTGGCTGGAGCTCGTGATTGGTTTGGTTCAGGAAGTAGAATCATCATAACAACAAGAGATCAACATTTATTAAATATATCTAAAGTTGATTCAAAATATGAAGTAAAGAGATTGGACCATAATGAAGCTCTTGAGCTCTTTAGTTGGCATGCTTTTGAGGAAGACAAACCTATTGAAGATTATGTGGAACTCTCTAAGCAAGTAATGCAATATGCTGAGGGCCTTCCACTAGTTTTAACAGTGCTAGGCTCAGATTTAAGGGGTCAGAATATAAATTATTGGAGAAGTACATTGGATAAGTATAAACGAATTCCTAGCAAAAATATTCAAAAAGTACTTTGTATAAGTTACGATGGATTGGATGATAATGAGAAGGAGATTTTCCTCGATATTGCCTTTTTTTTCAATGGACAATACCTGGATCATGTCGTTAAAATATTAGATAGCTGTGGTTTCTCTCCGGAGAATGGTATCAAAAGGCTTATAGATAAATGTCTCATTACAATTACTACTTACAATACATTGTGGATGCATGACTTGCTACAAGACATGGGAAGAGAAATTGTCCGAAAGGAATCACCAAAAGAACCAGGCGCACGTAGTAGATTATGGTTTCATGAAGATATTCGCCATGTACTAGAGGAAAATGCTGTAAGTTCTTAGATTAAATGCTCTTTCAATTGAACAGTTTTTACTGGTAAAACTTACATGAAAAGTGTTGATTTCTTTTCATAACAAATTATGGTAAAGAAGTGCATATTAAATAAATATCATATATGTATCGATAAATAATGTGGTCTTTCTTTATATTTCCAGCCTAAAGTAATGTATTTAACTTATTAGGGGAATCATTGTCCTTCAACCAACGTCTTTAAATATATATAATCATCGCTTTTCAAATACAAGAATGAAATTTTTTAATCATGAGTATATTGCCTTATCTTATATGAGTGAATAGTTAATAATGTCAAGTAAATTTGAAAAAATAGATATTTTGAAGGTGATTAAATACTTTTGGATAATAATGGATATTATAGTTTTGATATTATAATTTTAACAAGTGCTTATAAATAAAGATTTTAACGATTTGACATTACTGGCAAATTTATGAATTGTCTTATTAGGGAACAAACAATGTTGAGGGGATAGAAGTGATTCTGCCTGAGGGCAATGATCATGACATGATACGCTTGAGTCCCAAATCATTTGCAAAGATGAAAAGACTCAGATTTTTTAAAAGCCATGGTGCATACTTTTCTGGAAGATCACTTGATTATCTTTCTAATGAATTAAGAGTGCTTGATTGGTCAAACTGTCCTTTACAATCTTTGCCATCCAATTTCCGTGGAGAGAAGCTCTTTGATTTCAAACTATATAGAGACTGCATCCAGGAGATTAGTGGGCAATTTAAGGTACAATTATTACTTTCAATATTTCCTTCTTTAAAGTCGTGATGTAAACTTCCTCAGGGTTAATATACATATTTGTTATTTTTCAACAGAACTTGACGAGAATGAGATTTTTTGAGTGTAAGTTCTTAACCAAAATCTCAAATCTTTCGAGTTGCTCAAGTTTAAAGGAATTGGATATTATGGATTGTGAAAATTTAGTCGAAGTTCATGATTCTGTTGGATTCCTGGATAAGCTTGCTCGTTTGCGTCTTTATCAATGCTCCAACATGAAGAGTTTTCCAAGGCGTCTCAAGTTGAGATCTCTAGAAGTCCTTACACTTTTTAATTGCTCAAAACTTCAAACCTTTCCAGAAATTGAGTGTATAATGGAATATTTATGTTGCATCTCATTATGGGGCACTCCAATAAAAGAATTGCCTTCATCGATTGGGTACCTCACTCCTGCGCTAAAAGAGTTACTTTTGGGACAATGCACAAAACTTTTATGTCTCCCCAGTAGCATTCATCAGTTGCAAAATCTAAAGGTGCTTTTTCTCAGTGACTGTATTAATGGATGCTTCCTTGGGATTGAACATTTATATATAGAAGGCTGCAAGGACCTGATGTGTCTCCCAACTAGTGTTTCTCACTCGCAACATCTAAAGAGTCTTTCTGTCAAAAATTGTACAAATCATGCAAAAGAAGAAATAGGTTTATCCTTTGGGTACCCCATTGGGCTTAAACATTCACACCTAACTTCATCCAGAACGATTAAGAGGTCTGAACCAGAATCAAGTGCTAAATTACGACGACAACTATTGTCGTCACTTTATTGGTATCTTGACGACTTCTCATTTTATTGCACATCCACTTTGCAAGAGTTAGATCTATCTTGGAGTGCTGTTGTCAGCCTTCCTCCGAGCATTAAAACATATGTTGAATTGAGGATTCTCAGATTGTGCCATTGTGAAAAACTTCAAGAAATTCTACATCTTCCACCAAATATACAAGAGTTATATGCCAGAGAGTGTTTCTCCTTGGAACGATTCCCAGAAGTATCAACACAATTCCAATTCTATACATCATGTGGCTTGCGAGAGCTAAGATGGATTGACTTGTCTGGTTGCCATAAATTGGTTGCAAATATAGGGAGTCAGGTGCCAAATCCTTCATTTGTTGAGGTATGTCTGTATTTCTCTTTGTGTTTCTTATTTTGTAGGTGTTTGTGTTTATGGATTGCCTTGTGTTCATGAAAATATGTGGTACAATTTAACAGAAACATATTCAGGACCATTCATGTGGTATTATATTTCTTGGGAATAAGATTCCAGATTGGTTTAGCCATACTAAGAAGATTTCAAATGGTGATGATTCTTGTGAATTGGATATTAGTGGTCCCTTGTATTTGGAAGAAATCATAGGAATTGTTTTTTGTGCTGTTCTTGGATCTGACTCGGATTACCCCTTGGGACCCTTCTCTGGTATTTGTGTTTCTATAAATGGCAACGTGCTTGTAGAAGCAAGGTTTTACTTATATGGAGGCCCAGATCATGTATATCTAAATTACTCGTTTCCAGAATGTATCGAGCAATTGCTGCGGTACCCAACAGGAGACAATCTGAGGTTTAGATTTTATTGTGGTTCTTATAAAGTGATGTTTAAAAGTTGTGGAGTTCACATAATCTATAAGCATGAAGAGAATGAGAATTTAACAGTTGGGGAGTGCTCAGTAGATTCATCGAATGGTATCCAACTTTCTAAGAGACGCCGAGATGATGAAGACTACAACTTGGAATTGAACGGGTACCCACAACACAAGAGGCACTCTCAAAACTTGGGCAATTCAAATGCAACGTAGTTGGGTTCGTCACACTCGTATTCTTGCCAGCCATCTCACGCACAAATCACACCATCTTCTTCCTTCGGTTGGAGTGAGTTCCCCAGCGAACCTCTTCCCTGTCCGGGCTTTTAGCAACATCAATATCTCTACTTCAGGGGAGTCTTGTCACCAACCAATTACCCTTCAAATCTAGAGCAAACACCTCAGTTAAATTATGCTACTGGGAATTATAATGGCCTAAACCGAATTGGACATGAGGGTGGTTTTGAGACATTTGATTTTGAGTCCACAAGTGGAGCTCAAACAAACAACAGGTCAGAAGCTTCATCATCTTTGAGTTCATTTGTGGAGGTTATTCGAGAACAGGACAGTGAGATGCTAGCAGAATTTCCAGATATTTTAGATGCATCTTTTGATTACTAGGTTGTATAATTCATAGTTTCAATGGGTGGTTTCTCGAGTCTCGTTTGGAATTCCTATTGCCTCTTTCTTCGCATCGGTGGTCCAAGAATGATCAGCATGCAGGTATGCTTGTTTTGGACTCTCTTGTGTTTTAGTAGACTTGTTAATGGAATGATGAGTTTTGAGGTCGTTCTGTCAAAGCTTTGTAGGTGATTTCTACTTCTCAGTCAACTGAAGGAGCTGAATTTGAGGTTAGAATTTGGAATTTAATCTGTTTTTTTTTCTTCGTGTTTGATGCTGCTTGTTTCTGAACATAAATGACTTCTTTGCTTTTTATATCTTTATTCAATTATCTGTATTTGTGAACTCTTTTCGTCTGTTGGATACAATTTTAGAGTCTGCAAGCTTTGTGTGCTCATTTTGAAAATAGTATGGCTCACTATTAAAAAAACATATTTTTTCATATTGGATTTCAAATTTGTTATTTTTTCTAAAAGGGTACCACATCTTAAAGCTGAAACACGATTCGGGATTTCGGTCACTACAAATAAAGCTTTGCGTCCATCTTCCAAATTTACTTGCATCTCCGTGACCCCCATCTCCCCCTACATTGCCCTGTTTTAGGCCCCACAAACTTAATTTGTGTATGATGGGCCATATATGTTATACAAATTTGTATACTTTACAATGAAATATGATGTTTAAGACCTAATTTAGCCAATGCTAACGAAACTTCCAGATCAAGTGGAGATCAAGGACTGGGGAGCCAAAGGTAGAATGGAAGCTAGAGCTTTGACTTGGTATCAAGCATGGATTTGGAACATAAATAGCTTGTAACCTTTTCACCTTGTTCATTTACTTATAACCATTAATTTGTTTCTTGGATGGTGATTTAAAATTAAATTTTCATCTAAACACCGCTTGCATATATGTTTGCATCTCAAATGGATTTAATTTACTTTAAATAAAATGAAAAGATGTGGGGATTTCAGGTGATGGGTAAGTATGGACAGACAATGGTGAAGGGAAATACGCTCCTGAGAGTCTGAGACACATTTGGAAGATTGATGTTCTTTTCCTTCCACGGGAAGTCTGGAACTATACAGGATCCATACGAAGCAATACATGATTCTTTCGGAGCGAATTAACCCGTTTTCTCTATCATAAATTAATGCCCCTAATTTCTACGTTCTTTTGGGCCACATTATGCTACATGTAATTGTCTTGTTAGATATAGAGATATATGCAGCTGAACTTTTTATATATATGAATAATGCATATTACTTGAAATTTCGCTGCATTTTGTGTGTATTTTAAAAAAAAAAAAACATATATATATATATATATATATAAATTCAGCGTCCAACATGATCAGCCTCCCTCATATATACATTGACACTTTTGTGTATTTTATGTTTATATCATTTTTTATATATCATTGATAGATCCAATCTGACCCACCTGTCAAAGTCAGTTTCAACTTAACGTCGGGTTGAAAATCATCCAACCCGCTGTTTATTGGGTGAAACTAGAATATGGCAGAATACTTATATTTATATAAATTCCATCTTGCTGTTAAGTCAAGTTCCCTTCACTGAAGAATAAGCATTTTATAAGCAGCCCCTCCTTTCTATTTCCCCCATTCACATGCCTGATAGGATTTTAATTAGCACAAAGATGAGTGCTGAATTTTATTTTTTTACAATGCTAGATTGCATCATATAGAAACTTATTGTAACACCAGTGGAGAACTTTCCTCTGATCAGATGTAAAAGCATTGGCTTCTTTCGACATCAGCCATATTTAATTTTTTGGGCCAACGTCCTAATTAATTTCCTTTGATGTGATCATAAATCATGATCAATGCTCCCACGTCAAGAGATTCCAAAAGTCTAAAGTTCATACAAGAAATTCAATAGAACAATCTTAATGGCCGGTGTTTGATTTTGACGTTTGTTTAATTGACGCGTGGAAGGACTAATTATTCAATTCCAAACCATGTAAATGGTATTGCAAGTTGGCTTAGCAAGAAACTTCCCACGCAACTTCATTAAAACAGATTTGGGTGTCGACAAAGAGCTTTCTCAAAAGAATAAAAAGTTTGGTTCCTTTTTAGTTCCATAATTTGGGTTAAAAATTAGACTCTAAGTTTTAACTTTGAACTTTTACTGATCCTTTATCTTTCCAACTTTTATCAAATTAATAAGACAAATTATAAGTGGGTACGTATCCTGGACGTTTGCTTTACGTTGAAGGCATTTTCGTCAAAGCCGTATAAATAGGTGAACGTTGACTTAAGTTCAAAACCGTTAATATTCAATAGACTTTAGACTTTTGGTATATCCTAAGAAGTTGCCGACAAGTTTGACCCACTTCTCTATTATTATTTATTTGCAATAACTACTCTATAATTGGACCTCTTGGTAAATACTAATTAATCTCGCATACAGATCAGAGGATGAGCACTTCCTCCATGGCCTTTCAATTAGGAGCTTCTTCCTCTCTCTCATTCTCTTCTTCTTCCATTCGTAGATGGACTCACGATGTATTCTTGAGTTTTAGAGGTGAGGATGTTCGCCAAAACTTTATTTCTCATCTATACCATGCTTTGCATCAAAGGGGAATCAACACTTACATAGACAACAATCTCGAAAGAGGAGAGGAAATTTCGTCAGAACTTTCCAAAGCAATTGAAGGATCAATAATTTCTATCATTGTACTCTCTAAGAACTATGCAGAGTCTCGATGGTGTTTAGATGAGCTATTGAAGATCCTCGAGTGTAAGGAAATGGTAAAACAAATTATTTTACCCTTGTTCTACGATGTAGATCCGTCAGAGGTACAACATCAAAAAGGGAGTTTTGGAGAAGCATTCGCCAAACTTAGATATAAGTTGAAGGATGAAGTAAAGGTCACAAAGTGGGAGGCAGCTTTGGAAAAGGTAGCCAATTTGTCCGGACTCGAATTAGGGGACAGGTACTTCTTATGAGCTATGCTTATATATATATATATATATATATATATGTTTATATATGATGTTAAAGAGAAGTTTATGGGGAAAATTTCGACAAATCCCAGACCTGGGAGTTTGCAAATCTGTGAAGATCATATGGTGCCATCCAAACTATTTGATATTTATTAGTTATTTCGGCATTGATTTTTATGCATATCATACTTAAAAAAGAAATATTTTCTTACTGAGGGATTTAATATCTTACTACCACAATAATTTTGCATGATGTTTATACGAGAAACATAATAAAAGAAGTGAAATAATACAAATTGAAATCTTCTCAAAATTAAGGGAGGGTTAAATTCGAGAACGGAACAAAAAAGTAGTTAAAATGTTTAATAATTCATATGAAGAATGAAAAATGTAAGTCGGAGAAGAGCACGAGGAAGAAGAAAGGTTATCTTTGACATGGTAATCTACTACTGTCATTTTGTAATGGAGAGAAAGAAAAAATGATATTGTTACTAAATCATCTTTATGTGTGTATTTATGTGACAAGTCTTAACTCTTTAAATTTCTTTTGTTTTATATATTGATAGGAATGAATCAGAGTTTATTCAAGATATCATTAAATGGGTGGATTCAATAATGGTAAATCGTACATTTCTTAAGGTTGCTAAGCATCCAGTTGGAATAGAGTCCCGCGTACGAGACATTTTTCAACATTTAAATATGGGAAGGAATGATATTATATGCATGATAGGGATATTTGGAACCGGTGGAATTGGTAAGACAACTATTTCAAAAGAGGTCTATAACAAGATTTCTTACCAATTTGAAGGAAGTTGTTTCTTGAAAAACATTAGAGAAACTTCAAAAGTAGGAGGTCTGATCCAGCTACAAAAGACACTTCTTTATGAGACTTTGGGAATAAGTTTGGAATTTCATGATACTGAAAAAGGCATCAATGTAATTAGGCATAGACTTTGCTTTAAAAGAGTTCTCCTAATTCTTGATGATGTGGATGACTTGGTTCAACTAGAAACATTGGCTGGAGCTCGTGATTGGTTTGGTTCAGGAAGTAGAATCATCATAACAACAAGAGATCAACATTTATTAAATATATCTAAAGTTGATTCAAAATATGAAGTAAAGAGATTGGACCATAATGAAGATCTTGAGCTCTTTAGTTGGCATGCTTTTGAGGAAGACAAACCTATTGAAGATTATGTGGAACTCTCTAAGCAAGTAATGCAATATGCTGAGGGCCTTCCACTAGTTTTAACAGTGCTAGGCTCAGATTTAAGGGGTCAGAATATAAATTATTGGAGAAGTACATTGGATAAGTATAAACGAATTCCTAGCAAAAATATTCAAAAAGTACTTTGTATAAGTTACGATGGATTGGATGATAATGAGAAGGAGATTTTCCTCGATATTGCCTTTTTTTACAATGGACAATACCTGGATCATGTCGTTAAAATATTAGATAGCTGTGGTTTCTCTCCAGAGAATGGTATCAAAAGGCTTATAGATAAATGTCTCATTACAATTACTACTTACAATACATTGTGGATGCATGACTTGCTACAAGACATGGGAAGAGAAATTGTCCGAAAGGAATCACCCAAAGAACCAGGCGCACGTAGTAGATTATGGTTTCATGAAGATATTCGCCATGTATTAGAGGAAAATACTGTAAGTTCTTAGATTAAAAGCTCTTTCAATTGAACAATTTTTACTGGTAAAACTTACATGAAAAATGTTGATTTCTTTTCATAACAAATTATGGTAAAGAAGTGCATATTAAATAAAATATCATATATGTATCGATAAATAATGTGGTCTTTCTTTATATTTCCAACCTAAAGTAATGTATTTAACTAATTAAGGGAATCATTAAATCATCATACTTATGGTATCCCGAAGCTTATAGAAAAGTGTCTCATCACTGATAATTATTTGAATGAGATTTGGATGCACGACTTGCTACAAGACATGGGCAAAGAAATTGTCCGAAAGGAATCCAAAGAACCAGGTGCACGTAGTAGATTATGGTTTCATGAAGATATTCGCCATGTACTAGAGGAAAATACAGTAAGTTCTTAGATTAAAAGCTCTTTCAATTGAACACTTTTTACTGGTGAAACTTACAAGAAAAGTGTTGAATTTATTTTCATAAGAAATGGTAGAGAACTGCATATTAAATAAAATATCATATATGTATCGATAGATAATGTGATCTTTCTTTATATTTCCAACTTAAAGTAATATATTTAACTAATCAGGGGAATCATTAAATCATCATACTTAAATGTCCTTCATCCAATGTCTTTAAAGATATATAATCATCCATTTTCGAAGACAAGAATGAGTTTTTTTTAATCAAGAGTATATTGCCTTGTCTTATGTGAATGAATAGTTAATAATGACAAGTAAATTTAAAAAAAGACAAATTTTGACGGTGATTAAATACTTTTGGAGAATAATGGATATTATAGTTTTGATGTTATAATCTTAATAAGTGCTTATAAACAAAGACTTTAATGATATGATTTTACTGGCACTCTTATGAATTGTCTCATTAGGGAACAAACAATGTTGAGGGGATAAAAGTGGTTCTACCTGAGGGTCATAATCATGATGACATGATACGCTTGAGTCCCAAAGCGTTTGCAAAGATGAAAAGACTAAGATATTTTATAAGCCGGGGTGCATGCTTTTCTGGAGGAGTACTTAGTTATCTTTCTAATGAGTTAAGAGTACTTGATTGGTCAAACTGTCATTTACCATCTTTGCCATCCAATTTTCATGGAGAGAAGCTTGTTGTTTTTAAAATGAACGAAGGCCGCATCAAGGAGATCAATTGCTGGAAATTTAAGGTACAATTAATACTTTCAATATTTCCCTTCTTTAAACTCATGTGATCATGTGAACTTCCTCAGGGTTAATATACATATTTTTTCTTTTTCAACAGAACTTGACGGTAATGAAATTTTCAAAGTGTAAGTTCTTAAGCAATATCCTAGGTGTTTCGAGTTGCTCAAATTTAGAGAGATTGGACATTGAGATGTGTGAAAATTTAGTTGAAGTTCATGATTTTGTTGGATTCCTGGATAAGCTTGTTAGTTTGAATCTTTATAGATGCCTTAACCTGAAGAGTTTTCCAAGGCATCTCAAGTTGAGATCTCTAAGAAACCTTGAACTTTGGCATTGCTCAAAACTTCAAAACTTTCCACAAATCGAGTGTAGAATGGAAATTTTAAGTTACATTCAGTTGGAAGGCACTCCAATAAAAGAATGGCCTTCATCCATTGGGTACCTCACTCCTGCGCTTAATTTGCTATCGCTATATCTGGATCAATGCATTCATCAGTTGCAAAATCAAAAGGAGCTTTGTCTTAGTGACTACTCTATAATGCTTAAAGAAGATGAACGGTATTCATCCATTAATGTATGCTTCACTGCGATTGAACATTTATCTATAGAAGGTATCAAGGACCTGTTGTGTCTCCCAATCAGCATTCCTCACTTGCAAGTCCTAAAGGATCTCTCTCTCCTTATTCATACAAATCTTGCTGGCTACCTCATTCGGCTTAAAATGTTGCACCTAACAAATATCTTGACAGCTTTTAATTAGTATCTTGACGACTTTTCATTTTATTGCTCGTCCACTTTGCAAGAGTTAGATCTATCTAAAAGTGCAATTGTCAGCCTTCCTCCGAGCATCGAAAGCTTTGTTAAATTGAGGATTCTCAAATTGCATGGATGCAAGAAACTTCAAGAAATTCTACATCTTCCACCAAATATACAAGAGTTAGATGCTTATAAATGTCACTCCTTGGAAAGATTCCCAGAAGTATCAACAAAATTTCCATTCTATACATGTGGCTTGCAAGAGCTAAGATGGATTGATTTGACCAGTTGCCATAAATTGGATGTAAATATAGGGAGTCTGGAGCCAAATCCTTCATTTCTTGAGGTATGATTGTATTTCGCTGTGTGTTTTTTTGTAGGTGTTTGTGTTTTGCAGATTGCCTTGTGCTTGTATATGAAAATATGTGATGTATGTTTAACAGGAACATATTCAAGACCATTCATGTGGTATTACATTTCCAGGGAATAAGATTCCAGATTGGTTTAGCCATACTAAGGAAACTTCAAATGGTGATCATTCCTGTGAATTGGATATACATGGGCCCTTGTATTTGGATAAAATCATAGGAATTGTTTTCTGTGTTGTTCTTAGAAAAAGCTTTCACCCGTGTTCAGGAGTGTCGCCCCATTTTTGTGTTTCTATAAACGGTAACAGGCTTGTAAACTACTCATGGCATGAAGACTGGTATGATAGAGTCTCGAATCCTGTATATCTAAACTACTCATTTCCAGAATCTATCGAGCAATGGCTACGGTACCCAACAGGAGACACAAAATTTATCGAGCAATGGCTACGGTACTCAACAAGAGACACAGAATCTTTCGAGCAATGGCTACGGTACCCAAAAGGAGACAATCTAAGGTTTATATTTGAGAGCGAACCGGGCTTTAAAAGTTGTGGAGTTCACATAATCTCTAAGGTTCAATTTGAAATCTTTATTGTCTTGCTTTAAAAATCTTTTAAGCTGTCTCCAAGTTCATCCTCTGTATTTGCTTGAAAACAAAGACCACAGCTGCTAGATGAGCACCGATTGCAATCCTAAAATATTTTACTTGATTTTATATGTATACTTTGGTTGTAGCTAGTAATCCATTGCAATCGAGAATAGTTTCATCCTTTGTATTGGGCCAAGCTCCATTTCGTAGCTAGGAGCATAAAATCCAGGTGTATAGTTACTTGCATTCAGTTCTCACATTTGAAGATAACAAATCTAGTACTTTGTTTTGCAATAACTTTTTCAGAGATCTTTATGTCGAAAGACGTTAAAACTTTATTTCAATTGCTTGTTTTGCATCAATAACATATCACAAAGATGACCTTCGCTTGTTTTGCATCACATTAATAAGTGTGACTAGAATTAACAAGATTTAAAATATACGCGTGTAAAGAGAGCATAAGGGTAAGTGATCTTGAAATCTAATAAGGACCAAATTGCTTTGTAAGTAACCTATTTCTACTTAATATTAATGCATAATAACCTCAAGAAAAACCTTAATTATCTTTTAATTATGATCAAGGATGGTTCAACCTCATATCAGTTGTGTAAAATACTACAGGAAAAACGAGTATTTATAGAGAATTATTTGAATAACTTTTTACGACAAGAATTGACTCATTTTAATAAAAAATAATTAGTTTTGTAGCATATAATTGACCACAGATAAGCACTTTTCTTGCAGTACTGAATTAATATATAAAATTAATTTTAAAAAAATCAATCCTTTTGCCTTGGTCTCCATGTGATTTCAAAGTAAGTCTTCATCATTATATAAATTATATATAAAAAGGTTCATGCCACCAATTAAGTGTAGATAATGACAACAAAACCCACTAATAAAAAAGCATATATAGCTGGGCCATGCATGCTTATTAATTAATATGAAAATATATACGGGTTTCAAATTTGAAGTTTGAATCGACCCAACCTAATTATTAATATGCTCAATCTTAGTTAGACTGGAATTTCAATGCTTATTTGGCCATAATAATTAGCAAACTACAAAAAACCCCTTGACTCGATTGATCAACGACTTCTTCACAATTCTGGGTCCATTTCTAAGAAAATAAGACTTGAGTATAAATTATATATAAATATTGGTGGCACCGAAAAGTGGTTTAATATATATATATATATATATATATAAATATATAGGTTGATAATGATGATAATGCCCTTTTGTAGAGTCTTAATTCACACATTAGTTTAAACGAAAAGTTGAATAAATAAGTAAAGTTTCTCCATCTAGTCTATTAGATTTTATTCAATAAAGTTGGATAAATAAGTGAGGTTATTATTAAGTTTAAAAAGAGTTCTCATTTCAATCCGTTTTTTAGATGGATTCACATTTTCTGATAATATCATGTAATTTTAAATGTTGTGAAATCTATTTTATGTATTTATCTTTCACCCTGAACCCTAAGATTTGGATTAAAAAACTTAAAGAATCCAAATTTTAGATGGATTACAACTGATCTTATGTAGGCAAATTAAAAATCACCGCAAATAGTCCTTATTTGCAGTGAATTTTTTTTTTTTTTTTGCGACAATCTAAAAATTGTTGGAAAATGCTTGATTTCTTGTAGTGAGGATATATATATTAATGTTGGAATTGTTGGTATTGCCTCATAAGTCAACAAAATCTTGTTAAGAGGGTTCACCTAATTAAAAGGATAGATTAATACATGATGATGATGATGATGTGCACTCAAGGTTTAATTGGTCATGTTAGTTGCATTGAAGTACTACTTCATGACACGGTTGAGGCATGCATGCAGCTGGTAATTAATTGAATACTCACTGCATGAATGCACAAAAGTGGGCAAGAAATATGGGCATTAACGTCCGCTTGCAGTAGTACCCATGCATACGATTCCAAGATGATATATATCATGGTGTGGGAGTGGTTGAGCAGTTTTGGTTGATCTTCTCGAGGCAATGCATTCTGCATGTTGCAAGGCTAGCTTTTCTTGTAGAAATACATGACAATGAAAATGACAACGATAATGATGCATGTATTGACGCATTTTAAGTGATTACCATTAATTTAGCATCCGAAAATATGGTATGTATCAGCTTAATTTACCATTGTTGCACTACTCTGTTTGTGCAAACTCTGAAGCATGAATATTTTCAGAACAAAAATGATAAAGACACGACTAATTAATATACAAAAATGATAAAGACATGGCAATAATAAGTTGAAAGAGGAGTCTATGAACCTTATATGCACAAATATCATTTGGATAATGATATTGAACCTATAATTGAACCAGGTTGATATGTTATTGATATTTTAAATCCAGGTTGTTGCCGAGAAGTTTGACCGGCCACTTCTCTATTAATATTTATTTGCAATAACTACTCTATAATTGAACCTCTTGGTGAATACTAATCTCGCATACAGATCAGAGGATCCTGAGCACTTCTTCTTCCATGGCCTTTCAATTAGAAGCTTCTTCCTCTCTCTCATTCTCTTCTTCTTCCATTCGTAAATGGGCTCACGATGTATTCTTGAGTTTTAGAGGTGAGGATGTTCGCCAAAACTTTATTTCTCATCTATACCATGCTTTGCATCAAAGGGGAATCAACACTTACATAGACAACAATCTCGAAAGAGGAGAGGAAATTTCGTCAGAACTTTCCAAAGCAATTGAAGGATCAATGATTTCTATCATTGTACTCTCTAAGAACTATGCAGAGTCTCGATGGTGTTTAGATGAGCTATTGAAGATCCTCGAGTGTAAGGAAATGGTAAAACAAATTATTTTACCCTTGTTCTACGATGTAGATCCGTCAGAGGTACAACATCAAAAAGGGAGTTTTGGAGAAGCATTCGCCAAACTTAGAAATAAGTTGAAGGATGAAGTAAAGGTCACAAAGTGGGAGGCAGCTTTGGAAAAAGTAGCCAATTTGTCCGGACTCGAATTAGGGGACAGGTACTTCTTATGAGATGTGCTTATATATATATATATATATATATATGTTTATATATGATGTTAAAGAGAAGTTTATGGGGAAAATTTCGACAAATCCCAGATCTGGGAGTTTGCAAATATGTGAAGATCATATGGTGCCATCCAAACTATTTGATATTTATTAGTTTATTCAGCATTGAGTTTTATGCATATCATACTTAAAATAGAAATATTTTCTTACTGAGGGATTTAATATCATACTACCACAATAATTTCGCATGATGTTTATACTAGAAACATAATAAAAGAACGTGAAATAATACAAATTGAAATCTTCTCAAAATTAAGGGAGGGTTAAATTCGAGAAGGGAACAAAAAAGTAGTTAAAATGTTTAATAATTCATATGAAGAATGAAAAATGTAAGTCGGAGAAGAGCACAAGGAAGAAGAAAGGTTATCTTTGACATGGTAATCTACTACTGTCATTTTGTAATGGAGAGAAAGAACAAATGATATTGTTACTAAATCATCTTTATGTGTGTATTTATGTGACAAGTCTTAACTCTTTAAATTTCTTTTGTTTTATATATTGATAGGAATGAATCAGAGTTTATTCAAGATATCATTAAATGGGTGGATTCAGTAATGGTAAATCGTACATTTCTTAAGGTTGCTAAGCATCCAGTTGGAATAGAGTCCCGCGTACGAGACATTTTTCAACAATTAAATATGGGAAGGAATGATATTGTATGCATGATAGGGATATTTGGAACCGGTGGAATTGGTAAGACAACTATTTCAAAAGAGGTCTATAACATGATTTCTTACCAATTTGAAGGAAGTTGTTTCTTGAAAAACATTAGAGAAGCTTCAAAAGTAGGTGGTCTGATCCAGCTACAAAAGACACTTCTTTATGAGACTTTGGGAATAAGTTTGGAATGTCATGATACTGAAAAAGGCATCAATGTAATTAGGCATAGACTTTGCTTTAAAAGAGTTCTCCTAATTCTTGATGATGTGGATGACTTGGTTCAACTAGAAACATTGGCTGGAGCTCGTGATTGGTTTGGTTCAGGAAGTAGAATCATCATAACAACAAGAGATCAACATTTATTAAATATATCTAAAGTTGATTCAAAATATGAAGTAAAGAGATTGGACCATAATGAAGCTCTTGAGCTCTTTAGTTGGCATGCTTTTGAGGAAGACAAACCTATTGAAGATTATGTGGAACTCTCTAAGCAAGTAATGCAATATGCTGAAGGCCTTCCACTAGTTTTAACAGTGCTAGGCTCAGATTTAAGGGGTCAGAATATAAATTATTGGAGAAGTACATTGGATAAGTATAAACAAATTCCTAGCAAAAATATTCAAAAAGTACTTTGTATAAGTTACGATGGATTGGATGATAATGAGAAGGAGATTTTCCTCGATTATCTGTATTTGTGAACTCTTTTCGTCTGTTGGATACAATTTTAGAGTCTGCAAGCTTTGTGTGCTCATTTTGAAAATAGTATGGCTCACTATTAAAAAAACATATTTTTTTAATATTGGATTTCAAATTTGTTATTTTTTCTAAAAGGGTACCACATCTTAAAGCTGAAACACGATTCGGGATTTCGGTCACTACAAATAAAGCTTTGCATCCATCTTCCAAATTTACTTGCATCTCCGTGACCCCCATCTCCCCTACATTGCCCTGTTTTAGGCCCCAAAAACTTAATTTGTGTATGATGGGCCATATATGTTATACAAATTTGTATACTTTACAATGAAATATGATGTTTAAGACCTAATTTAGCCAATGCTAACGAAACTTCCAGATCAAGTGGAGATCAAGGACTGGGGAGCCAAAGGTAGAATGGAAGCTAGAGCTTTGACTTGGTATCAAGCATGGATTTGGAACATAAATAGCTTGTAACCTTTTCACCTTGTTCATTTACTTATAACCATTAATTTGTTTCTTGGATGGTGATTTAAAATTAAATTTTCATCTAAACACCGCTTGCATATATGTTTGCATCTCAAATGGATTTAATTTACTTTAAATAAAATGAAAAGATGTGGGGATTTCAGGTGATGGGTAAGTATGGACAGACAATGGTGAAGGGAAATACGCTCCTGAGAGTCTGAGACACATTTGGAAGATTGATGTTCTTTTCCTTCCACGGGAAGTCTGGAACTATACAGGATCCATACGAAGCAATACATGATTCTTTCGGAGCGAATTAACCCGTTTTCTCTATCATAAATTAATGCCCCTAATTTCTACGTTCTTTTGGGCCACATTATGCTACATGTAATTGTCTTGTTAGATATAGAGATATATGCAGCTGAACTTTTTATATATATGAATAATGCATATTACTTGAAATTTCGCTGCATTTTGTGTGTATTTTTTTAAAAAAAAAAACATATATATATATATATATATAAATTCAGCATCCAACATGATCAGCCTCCCTCATATATACATTGACACTTTTGTGTATTTTATGTTTATATCATTTTTTATATATCATTGATAGATCCAATCCGACCCACCTGTCAAAGTCGGTTTCAACTTAACGTCGGGTTGAAAATCATCCAACCCGCTGTTTATTGGGTGAAACTAGAATATGGCAGAATACTTATATTTATATAAATTCCATCTCGCTGTTAAGTCAAGTTCCCTTCACTGAAGAATAAGCATTTTATAAGCAGCCCCTCCTTTCTATTTCCCCCATTCACATGCCTGATAGGATTTTAATTAGCACACAGATGAGTGCTGAATTTTATTTTTTTACAATGCTAGATTGCATCATATAGAAACTTATTGTAACACCAGTGGATAACTTTCCTCTGATCAGATGTAAAAGCATTGCCTTCTTTCGACATCAGCCATATTTAATTTTTTGGGCCAACGTCCTAATTAATTTCCTTTGATGTGATCATAAATCATGATCAATGCTCCCACGTCAAGAGATTCCAAAAGTCTAAAGTTCATACAAGAAATTCAATAGAACAATCTTAATGGCCGGTGTTTGATTTTGACGTTTGTTTAATTGACGCGTGGAAGGACTAATTATTCAATTCAAAACCGTGTAAATGGTATTGCAAGTTGGCTTAGCAAGAAACTTCCCACGCAACTTCATTAAAACAGATTTGGGTGTCGACAAAGAGCTTTCTCAAAAGAATTAAGATGCATGAGAGCCAAAAGAATCGAAGTCTTGCCTAGGAATAAAAAGTTTGGTTCCTTTTTAGTTCCATAATTTGGGTTAAAAATTAGACCTAAGTTTTAACTTTGAACTTTTACTAATCCTTATCTTTCCAACTTTTATCAAATTAATGAGACAAATTATAAGTGGGTACGTATCCTGGACGTTTGCTTTACGTTGAAGTCATTTTCGTCAAAGCCGTATAAATAGGTGAAAGTTGACTTAAGTTCAAAACCGTTAATATTCAATAGACTTTAGACTTTTGGTATATCCTAAGAAGTTGCCGACAAGTTTGACCCACTTCTCTATTATTATTTATTTGCAATAACTACTCTATAATTGGACCTCTTGGTGAATACTAATTAATCTCGCATATAGATCAGAGGATGAGCACTTCTTCCATGGCGTTTCAATTAAGAGCTTCTTCCTCTCTCTCATTCTCTTCTTCTTCCATTCGTAGATGGACTCACGATGTATTCTTGAGTTTTAGAGGTGAGGATGTTCGCCAAAACTTTATTTCTCATCTATACCATGCTTTGCATCAAAGGGGAATCAACACTTACATAGACAACAATCTCGAAAGAGGAGAGGAAATCTCGTCAGAACTTTCCAAAGCAATTGAAGGATCAATGATTTCTATCATTATACTATCTAAGAACTATGCAGAGTCCCAATGGTGTTTAGATGAGCTATTGAAGATCCTTGAGTGTAAGGAAACGGTAAAACAAATTATTCTACCCCTGTTCTACGACGCAGATCCGTCAGAGGTAGAACATCAAAAAGGTAGTTTTGGAGAAGCATTTGCCAAACTTAGATATAAGTTGAAGGATGAAGTAAAGGTCACAAAGTGGGAGGCGGCTTTGGAAAAAGTAGCCAATTTGTCCGGACTCGAATTAGGGGACAGGTACTTGTATGAGCTGTGCTTATATATATGTTTATATATGATGTTAAAGAGAAGTTTATGGGGAAAATTTAGACAAATCCCAAATACGAGAGTTTGCAAATCTATGAAGATCATATGGTGCCATGCAGAACTATTTGATATTTATTAGTGTTTTTGGCTTTGAGTTTTATGCATACCATACTTAAATTAGAAATCTTTTCTTATTGAGGGATTTAATATCGTACTACCACATTAATTTCACATGAAGTTTATAGGAGAAACATAATAAAAGAACGTGAAAAAATACAAATTGAAATCTTTTCAAAATTAAGGGAGGGACAAATTCGAGAATGGAACAAAAAAGTAGTTAAAATGTTTAATAATTCATATAAAGAATGAAAAATGTAAGTCGGAGAAGAGCACGAGCAAGAAGAAAAGTTATCTTCGACATGGTAATCTACTACAGTTATTTTGTAATGGAGAGAAAAAGAAAAAACGATGTTGTTACTAAATCATCTTTATGTGTGTATTTATGTGAAAAGTCTTAACTCTTTAAATTTCTTTTATTTTTTATATTAATAGGAATGAATCAGAGTTTATTCAGGATATCATTAAATGGGTGGACTCAAAAGTGGTAAATCGTACATTTCTTAAAGTTGCTGAGCATCCAGTTGGAATAGAATCGCGTGTACGAGACATTTATCAGCATTTAAGTATGGAAAGAAATGATTTTGTCTGCATGATTGGCATATTCGGAACTGGTGGAATTGGTAAGACAACAATTTCAAAAGATATCTATAATAGGATTTCTCATAAATTTGAAGGAAGTTGTTTCTTGAAAAACATTAGAGAAATTTCAAAACAAGAAAAAGGTTTGATTCGGCTACAAAATAAACTTCTATTTGAGATCTTGGGAGAAAATTTGGATGTTCGTGATTTTGACAAAGGCATCAATGTGATTAGCCATAGACTCTACTCTAAAAGGGTTCTCCTAATTCTAGATGATGTGGATGAGTTGAAACAACTAGAAACATTAGCTGGAGATCGTAAATGGTTTGGTCCAGGAAGTAGAATCATCGTAACAACAAGAGATCAACATTTATTAAATATCTCTAAAGTTGATTCAAAATATGAGTTGAAGATTTTGGCAAATGATGAAGCTCGTAAGCTCTTTAGCTTGCATGCTTTCAAGAAAGAAGAACCACTTGATGGTTATGCGGAAGTCTTTGAACAAGTCATGCAATATGCTCAAGGTCTTCCACTAGCTTTAACAGTGTTGGGTTCAAATCTAAAAGATAAAACCATTCGTGAATGGGAAAGTGCATTGGATGAATATAAACAAATACCCAACAAAAATATTCAGGGTGTACTTCAAGTAAGTTGTGAAGGACTAGAAGAACATGAGAAGGACATGTTTCTTGATATTGCATGTTTCTTTAAAGGAGAACCTTTGGCTGATGTCATGAAAATATTTGAGAGTTGCCATTTCCATCCTAGTTATGGTATCCCGAAGCTTATAGAAAAGTGTCTCATCACTGATAATTATTTGAATGAGATTTGGATGCACGACTTGCTACAAGACATGGGCAAAGAAATTGTCCGAAAGGAATCCAAAGAACCAGGTGCACGTAGTAGATTATGGTTTCATGAAGATATTCGCCATGTACTAGAGGAAAATACAGTAAGTTCTTAGATTAAAAGCTCTTTCAATTGAACACTTTTTACTGGTGAAACTTACAAGAAAAGTGTTGAATTTATTTTCATAAGAAATGGTAGAGAACTGCATATTAAATAAAATATCATATATGTATCGATAGATAATGTGATCTTTCTTTATATTTCCAACTTAAAGTAATATATTTAACCAATTAGGGGAATCATTAAATCATCATACTTAAATGTCCTTCATCCAACGTCTTTAATGATATATAATCATCCCTTTTCAAAGACAATAGTGAGTTTTTTTAATCAAGAGTATATTGCCTTGTCTTATATAAATGAATAGTTAATAATGACAAGTAAATTTGAAAAAAGACAAATTTTGACGGTGATTAAATACTTTTGGAGAATAATGGATATTATAGTTTTGATATTATAATTTTAATATGTGCTTATAAACAAAGATTTTAATGATCTGATTTTACTGGCACTCTTATGAATTGTCTCATTAGGGAACAAACAATGTTGAGGGGATAAAAGTGGATCTACCTGAGGGTCATAATCATGATGACATGATACGCTTGAGTCCCAAAGCGTTTGCAAAGATGAAAAGACTCAGATATTTTATAAGCCGAGGTGCATGCTTTTCTGGAGGAGTACTTAGTTATCTTTCTAATGAGTTAAGAGTAATTGATTGGTCAAATTGTCCTTTACAATCTTTGCCATCCAATTTTCGTGGAGAGAAGCTTGTTGTTTTTAAAATGTATGAAGGCCGCATCAAGGAGATCATTTGCAGGAAATTTAAGGTACAATTAGTACTTTCAATATTTCCTTTCTTTAAACTCACGTGATCATGTGAACTTCCTCGAGGTTAATATATATACATATTAGTTGTTTTTCAACAGAACTTGACAGTAATGAAATTTTGTGAGTGCAAGTTCTTAACCAATATCCCAAATGTTTCAAGTTGCTCAAATTTAAAGAGATTGGACATTGTGATGTGTGAAAATTTAGTTAAAGTTCATGATTCTGTTGGATTCCTGGATAAGCTTGTTAGTTTGAGTCTTCGAGAATGCTCCGACCTGAAGAGTTTTCCAAGGTGTCTCAAGTTGAGATCTCTAAGAATCTTTGAACTTATGTTTTGCAAAAAACTTCAAAACTTTCCAGAAATGGAGTGTAAAATGGATCGTTTAACTCACATGGTATTAGACGGCACTGCAATAAAAGAATTGCCTTCATCCATTGGGTACCTCACTCCTGCGCTTGATTTCTTATCCCTGAGAAGCTGCACAAAACTTATGCATCTTCCCAGTAGCATTCATCAGTTGCAAAATCTAAGAGTGCTTTGTCTCAATGACTTTATAAATCTTGGAATAGAAGAAGTAGCTTCATCCATTAGTGGATGCTTCACTGGGATTGAAGTGTTATCTATAGAAGGCTGCAAGGGCCTGATGCGTTTCCCAATTAGTGTTGCTCACTTGCAACATCTAAAGACTCTTTATCTCGATAATTATACAAATCTTGCAATAGAAGAAATACTTTCATCCATTTGGTACCACACTGGGCTTAAAAAGTTACGCCTAGCATCCAGAACGATTGAAAGGTCTGAACTAGAATCAAGTGCTGAATTATTCCCGTTGTCGGTTTATTGGTACCTTGAGGACTTTTCATTTTATTGCTCATCCACTTTGCAAGAGTTAGATCTATCTATGAGTGCTATTGTCAGCCTTCCTCCGAGCATTAAAAGATTTGTTGAATTGAGGATTCTCATATTGATGAATTGCGAGAAACTTCAAGAAATTCTACATCTTCCACCAAATATACAAGTGTTAGATGCTAGTGAGTGTCGCTCCTTGGAAAGATGCCCAGAAGTATCAACAAAATTTCAATTCTATACATGTGGCTTGCGAGAGCTAAGATGGATTTATTTGGCCAATTGCCATAAATTAGATGCAAATATAGGGAGTCAGGCGCCAAATCCTTCATTTGTTGAGGTATGTCTGTATTTCTCTATGTTTTTTTTTTAGGTGTTTGTGTTTGCGGATTGCCTTGTACGTGTTCATGAAAATATGTGGTACATGTTTAACAGGAACAGATTCAGGACCATTCATGTGGTATTATATTTCCAGGGAATAAGATTCCAGATTGGTTTAGCCATACTAAGGAGATTTCAAATGGTGATGATTCTTGTGAATTGAATATTAGTGGGCCCTTGTATTCGGAAGAAATCATAGGAATTGTTTTCTGTGCTATTCTTGGAGCCGACCTGAATGACCCCCCTTTCTCATGTATTTGTGTTTCTATAAACGGTAACATGCTTGTAGAAAAAGATTTTTGCTTATCATATGGAGGGAATCATGTATATCTAAATTACTCATTTCCAGAATGTATCGAGCAATTGTTGCGGTACCCAATAGGAGACAATCTGAGGTTTAGATTTTATTGTAATGAAGAAGCAGTGATGTTTAAAAGTTGCGGAGTTCACATAATCTATAAACATGAAGAGAATGAGAATTTAACAGTTGGGGAGCGCTTAGTAGATTCTTTGAATGGTATCCAACTTTCTAAGAGATGCCGAGATGATGAAGATAGCAAATTGGAATTCAACGGGTATCCACAACACAAGAGACGCTCTCAAAACTTGGGCAATTCAAATGCAACACAGATAGGCTCGCCACAATCGTATTCTTGCCAGCCATCTCACGCCCAAATCACACCATCTTCTTCCTTCGATTGGAGGGAGTTCATCAGCGAGAACTTGTTCTCTGTTCGGGCTTTCAGGAACAACAAGATCTCTACTTCAAGGGAGTCTCGTCGCCAACCAATTACCTTTCAACTCTTGAGCAAACACCCCAGTTAAACTATGATACTATTAATTATAATGGCCTAAATCAAATTGGACATGAGGGTGGTTTTGAGACATTTGATTTTGGATCCACAAGTGGAGCTCAAACAAACAACAGGTCAGAAGCTTCGTCATCTGTGAGTTCATTTGTGGAGGCTATTCGAGAAAAGGATAGTGAGATACCGGTAGAATTTCCAGATATTCTAGATGCATCTTTTGATTACTAGGTACTATAATATGGTTCTGTTACACCAGTAGAAAATAATAATAGCAGAATTCATAGTTTCAATGGGTGGTTTCTCGAGTCTCGTTTGGAATTCGTATTGCCTCTTTCTTCCCATCAGTTCTCCAAGAACGATCAGCGTGCAGTTATGCTTGTTTTGGCCTCTCTTCTGTTTTGGTAGACTTGTTAATGGAATGATGAGTTTTTCGGTCGATCCGTCAAAGCTTTGCAGGGGATTTCTACTTCTCAGTCGGCTGATGGAGCTGAATTTGAGGTTAGAATTTGGAATTTAATCTATTTTTTTTTCTTCATTTTTTATGCAGTTTGTCTTTGAACAAAAACGACTTCTTTGCTTTTTATATCTTTACTGTATTTGTGAACTCCTTTCGTCTGTTTGATACAATTTTAGAGTGCTCAAATTTTGTGTATTCATTTTGAAAAAAAAATAGGGTTCACTATTAAAAAACGTATTTTTTCATATGGATATCAAATTTGATATTTTTTCAAAAAGGGTAGCACACCTTAAGATTTATAAATTATATTTCTTCCACAAAATGCATGTGAATTAAAAGGAATCATATGCCAAATCCTCCATAAAGATGTCTAATGATAACATTACAATATTGGATGGTACATTAATATGGTAGCATGTAATGTACTAAAATTAAGATATTTATAGGTTTACATAGAATTATGTATAAAAGAAAACCTAAAAGACATTATAAAACCATTCAAGTTTCCACCAGAAAAATGTGATTTTTCACTTTTTGCATAATGTGGTCCATTTTTTAATAAATCCCTAATTTCTACCTTCTTTTGGGCCACATCATACTACTTGTTGTCTTGTTAGATGTAGAGATATATACATCTGAACCTTTTATATATATGAATAATGCATATTAACTGATTCTTTTTTATGTGTACTTATCCTCAATATGTTTGATTCGGCTACAAAATACACTTCTATATGAGATCTTGGGAGAAAATTTGGATGTTCGTGATTTTCATAGAGGCATCAATGTGAATAGCCATAGACTTCACTCTAAAAGGGTTCTCCTAATTCTAGATGATGTGGATGAGTTGAAACAACTAGAAACATTAGCTGGAGATTGTAAATGGTTTGGTCTAGGAAGTAGAATCATCGTAACAACAAGAGATCAACATTTATTAAATATCTCTAAAGTTGATTCAAAATTCAAGTTGAAGATTTTGGCAAACAATGAAGCTTGTAAGCTCTTTAGCTTGCATGCTTTCGAGAAAGACGAACCACTTGACAGTTATGCGGAAGTCTTTAAACAAGTCATGCAATATGCCTAAGGTCTTCCACTAGCTTTAACAGTGTTGGGTTCAAATCTGAAAGATAAAACCATTTGTGAATGGGAAAGTGCATTGGATGAATATAAACAAATACCCGACAAAAATATTCAGAGTGTACTTCAAGTAAGTTATGATGGACTAGAAGAACATGAGAAGGACATGTTTCTTGATATTGCATGTTTCTTCAAAGGAGAACCTTCGGCTGATGTCATGAAAATATTTAAGAGTTGTCATTTTCATCCTAATTATGGTATCCCGAAGCTTATAGACAAGCGTCTTATCACTGCTGGGTCTTTTATTTGGATGCACGACTTGCTACAAGACATGGGCAGAGAAATTGTTCGAAAGGAATCACCCAAAGAACCAGGCGCAGGTAGTAGATTATGGTTTTATGAAGATATTCGCCATGTACTAGAGGAAAATGCAGCAAGTTCTTAGATTAAAAGCTCTTTCAATTAAACACTTTTTATTGGTGAAACTTACATGAACAATGTTGAATTTATTTTCATAACAAATGATAAAGAACTGCATATTAAATAAAATATCATATATGTATCGATAGATAATGTGATCTTTCTTTATATTTCCAACTTAAAGTAATATATTTAACTAATCAGGGGAATCATTAAATCATCATACTTAAATGTCCTTCATCCAATGTCTTTAAAGATATATAATCATCCATTTTCAAAGACAAGAATGAGTT
>NW_023345959.1:0-208 GCF_001411555.2 Juglans regia | reverse complement strand
AGACCGCGCCGGGGTTCATTGTTCGATCGGGAAGGGAACGAGAAGATTGACCAACCACACACGAGGAGCGGTGGGCATATCTCAACGTGCCCTCCCAACCGTTTGTTGGGAGGGGGCATTACACCCCCACCCAGAAGGTTATTACATGTTCACAGGTCGTTCTGCTGGGCAGGTATCGACAATGATCCTTCCGCAGGTTCACCTACGG
>NW_023345958.1:0-208 GCF_001411555.2 Juglans regia | reverse complement strand
GCAGCCCCGTGGCAAGCCCCATGGCTTGCCTCGACAGCCCCGCGTGCACGCCCCATGGCTTGCCTTCACAGCCCCATGGCAAGCCCCATGGCCTGACTTGACACCCTGACTTGACAGCCCCATGGCATGCCTTGACAGCCCCGCGGGCATGCCCCATGGCTTGCCTTGACAGCCCCATGGCACGCCCCATGGCCTGCCTTGACAGCCC
>NW_023345957.1:0-208 GCF_001411555.2 Juglans regia | reverse complement strand
AAACGAGAACGCTCGGTTTGGGATAAAGAGGCCGGAGACCCCCCACACCAACACAATGTTCCGCATCCAAGAGCACGAGAACGCCCACATGGTCCATGACAACCGACGTAAACTCGAAGGCTTGCATGGTAACACGTGGACAACTTCAGAGTCCAGCCAGCACCCAAAGATGAGCACCGACAAGGACAAGGGGCAACGAGAGGGACAA
>NW_023345956.1:0-208 GCF_001411555.2 Juglans regia | reverse complement strand
ACACCGTTTCCGGGGCGCCCGTGGTTACTCCTTGTTTAAGTTCCTTGGCGCAGACCGCGCCGGGGTTCATTGTTCGATCGGGAAGGGAACGAGAAGATTGACCCTCCACACACGAGGAGCGGTGGGCATATCTCAACGTGCCCTCCCAACCGTTTTTTGGGAGGGGGCATTACACCCCCACCCAGAAGGTTATTACATGTTCACAGGT
>NW_023345955.1:0-208 GCF_001411555.2 Juglans regia | reverse complement strand
CACGACAATCGTTCGTGTCAAACGAGAACGCTCGGTTTGGGATAAAGAGGCCGGAGACCCCCCACACCAACACAATGTTCCGCATCCAAGAGCACGAGAACGCCGACATGGTCCATGACAACCAACGTAAACTCGAAGGCTTGCATGGTAACACGTGGACAACTTCAGAGTCCAGCCAGCACCCAAAGATGAGCACCGACAAGGACAA
>NW_023345953.1:0-208 GCF_001411555.2 Juglans regia | reverse complement strand
ACAGGTCGTTCTGCTGGGCAGGTATCGACAATGATCCTTCCGCAGGTTCACCTACGGAAACCTTGTTACGACTTCTCCTTCCTCTAAATGATAAGGTTCAGTGAACTTCTCGCGACGTTGCCGGCAGCGAACCGCCCACATCGCCTCGATCCGAACACTTCACCGGACCATTCAATCGGTAGGAGCGACGGGCGGTGTGTACAAAGGG
>NW_023345952.1:0-208 GCF_001411555.2 Juglans regia | reverse complement strand
ATGGCATGCACAGCGAGCCCCGTGGCAAGCCCCATGGCATGCCTTGGCAGCCCCGTGGCAAGCCCCATGGCCTGCCTTGACAGCCCCATGGCTTGCCCCGCTTACACGCCCCATTGGTTGCCTTGGCAGCCCCATGGCACGCCCCATGGCTTGGCTTGACAGCCCCATGGCACGCCCCATGGCACGCCCCATGGCATGCCCAGGCAGC
>NW_023345951.1:0-208 GCF_001411555.2 Juglans regia | reverse complement strand
AGATGAGCACCGACAAGGACAAGGGGCAACGAGAGGGACAAATTCCATCTTTGTAGGTATGCAACACAGGAACCCTTCGGTAGCCCAACATGCTATTCACACGACGAGCAAAAATGAGGAGGAGCACGCCTAACAGTTCGATGCACAAGCACGGAGCCTGTCAAGACATACAACCTTGTCACCACTCACACGCCGTTACGTCCGCCAG
>NW_023345950.1:0-208 GCF_001411555.2 Juglans regia | reverse complement strand
GGCCGAGAGCACGCGTAGGAATCTAGTGCTAAGAAGCACCAAACACCATGCCACACTCACACCTCAAGGATGCCATGCACGAGGATCGAACCCCCACGAAGATAAACGCATCAAGAAGGAAACCGTATCAAGGTTCAACCCCATGGGAACAAGGCCATCAAGGTCCGGAAGCCACCTCAATGAAGCATGTGCGTAGCACTGGGTGCCA
>NW_023345949.1:0-255 GCF_001411555.2 Juglans regia | reverse complement strand
CATCGTGCCGGCGACGCATCATTCAAATTTCTGCCCTATCAACTTTCGATTGTAGGATAGAGGCCTACAATGGTGGTGACGGGTAACGGAGAATTAGGGTTCGATTCCGGAGAGGGAGCCTGAGAAACGGCTACCACATCCAAGGAAGGCCGCAGGCGCGCAAATTACCCAATCCTGACACGGGGAGGTAGTGACAATAAATAACAATACCGGGCTCTTACGAGTCTGGTAATTGGAATGAGTACAATCTAAATC
>NW_023345948.1:0-208 GCF_001411555.2 Juglans regia | reverse complement strand
CCCTCCAAAGCCGCGGCGCCACTTTCGCTCCAGCGCCGCCGTCGCTCCACCTCCGGCCACCATCTTCCTACCACTTCATCCCCGACCTCTTGGCAACCCATTGAACCCAACCCCAGCTCCGATCCGTCACCGGTGAAGCCACACTAAGTACATTTTCGATTTCGACTTTTTGGCCTTAAAACCACCCTTTGCGCCGCCACCCACGGCA
>NW_023345947.1:0-208 GCF_001411555.2 Juglans regia | reverse complement strand
AGCCGCGGTAATTCCAGCTCCAATAGCGTATATTTAAGTTGTTGCAGTTAAAAAGCTCGTAGTTGGATCTTGGGTTGGGCAGAGCGGTCCGCCCCTGGTGTGCATCGGTCTGCTCGTCCCTTCTACCGGCGATGCGCTCCTGGCCTTAACTGGCCGGGTCGTGCCTCCGGTGCTGTTACTTTGAAGAAATTAGAGTGCTCAAAGCAAG
>NW_023345946.1:0-208 GCF_001411555.2 Juglans regia | reverse complement strand
CCGCCATGGGGTAGACTAGAGCACACGAGGGCTAGCCAACGTGAGAAAGCCCCTAGCACGACCGATTGCCCCCATCAACAAGCCCATGCGTGGCACTAGGTGCAACCAAATCCGTCCCTAAAGCACAAGCTTGTTGCTAGAAAGCAATCGAGAATGTAGGAATCACCCCCACGAAAACGAGCCCAAAAAACGGTCGTCGGGACATGGT
>NW_023345945.1:0-208 GCF_001411555.2 Juglans regia | reverse complement strand
CCTATTTGTTTGGATGCCTCCTTTGCAACATGCTTGTGCACGGCGGATGGTGTTATGGCACCCAGTGCTACGCACATTGTTGCTCTCGGGGGTATCCGGATGATTCTGGCCTCGCTTCCATGGGGTTTGACGGGCGACGACCGTTTTTTGGGCTCGCTTTCGTGGGGGTGATTCCTACATTCTCGCTTGCTTTCTAGCAACAAGCTTG
>NW_023345944.1:0-208 GCF_001411555.2 Juglans regia | reverse complement strand
TCGAAGGCTTGCATGGTAACACGTGGACAACTTCAGAGTCCAGCCAGCACCCAAAGATGAGCACCGACAAGGACAAGGGGCAACGAGAGGGACAAATTCCATCATTGTAGGTATGCAACACAGGAACCCTTCGGTAGCCCAACATGCTATTCACACGAGGAGCAAAAATGAGGAGGAGCACGCCTAACAGTTCGATGCACAAGCACGG
>NW_023345940.1:0-208 GCF_001411555.2 Juglans regia | reverse complement strand
CACAGGCCCGGCCACCATGCGGCCAACCAAATGTAAAATGAAAAATGGAGATGCCCGTCAAACCCCATGGAAGCGAGGCCAGCATCATCCGGATACCCCCGAGCGCAACAATGTGCGTAGCACTGGGTGCCATAACACCATCCGCCGTGCACAAGCATGTTGCAAAGGAGGCATCCAAACAAATAGGCCCAACCGCCATGGGGTAGAC
>NW_023345939.1:0-296 GCF_001411555.2 Juglans regia | reverse complement strand
GCAGTTTCACAGTCTGAATTAGTTCATACTTACACATGCATGGCTTAATCTTTGAGACAAGCATATGACTACTGGCAGGATCAACCAGGTAGCATTCATTCTCGATGCCGGCACCGCACGTAAACCTACCACTCCGGAAGGAGGATAGGAGCAAGACGCGAGCACGACAATCGTTCGTGTCAAACGAGAACGCTCGGTTTGGGATAAAGAGGCCGGAGACCCCCCACACCAACACAATGTTCCGCATCCAAGAGCACGAGAACGCCCACATGGTCCATGACAACCAACGTAAACTC
>NW_023345938.1:0-208 GCF_001411555.2 Juglans regia | reverse complement strand
GCATATGACTACTGGCAGGATCAACCAGGTAGCATTCATTCTCGATGCCGGCACCGCACGTAAACCTACCACTCCGGAAGGAGGATAGGATCAAGACGCGAGCAAGACAATCGTTCGTGTCAAACGAGAACGCTCGGTTTGGGATAAAGAGGCCGGAGACCCCCCACACCAACACAATGTTCCGCATCCAAGAGCACGAGAACGCCCA
>NW_023345936.1:0-208 GCF_001411555.2 Juglans regia | reverse complement strand
CCGTCCTAGTCTCAACCATAAACGATGCCGACCAGGGATCGGCGGATGTTGCTTTAAGGACTCCGCCGGCACCTTATGAGAAATCAAAGTCTTTGGGTTCCGGGTGGAGTATGGTCGCAAGGCTGAAACTTAAAGGAATTGACGGAAGGGCACCACCAGGAGTGGAGCCTGCGGCTTAATTTGACTCAACACGGGGAAACTTACCAGG
>NW_023345935.1:0-208 GCF_001411555.2 Juglans regia | reverse complement strand
CAAGCACACAAAGGTCCGACGAAGAACACCGTAGATCACACAAACTCTACAAAAGCAATCTTCCTTGTTGCCTCAAAAGATTGCAATACAACACTCACAACATGTCCCCCCAATGTTGCCACCCGACGTGCATGAACGGGGGCGAACACTTGTCTCGTGCTTTTGGACAATTGAAACCACCCAAATTGGTTTCCTAAATTCATTCCAA
>NW_023345931.1:0-208 GCF_001411555.2 Juglans regia | reverse complement strand
CACAGTTGTTGTGGCCCCATGACTTATCTGTTTGTGCCACACTTGCTGTGGACACACGTAACATAATGTGTGGCACCATCGGCGTTAGTGCCTGGCGCGCTCCGTTGACCAGCTAATTAGGCCCCATTCGCAACCTGTTGACTGTACTTCGTCAACCCAGGGAATTTCACACCTATTTAGACACTCCAGCGTGAACAAAGGAGTTCCA
>NW_023345929.1:0-208 GCF_001411555.2 Juglans regia | reverse complement strand
AAGCATCACCTATCGATTTTTGCCTATTTTCGATTTTTTTTGATTTTTCGGATTTATTTAATCAAAAAAATTAAATAAAAAAATCCCGATGTCGAAAAATTGTGTGGCTTGCTCCTACTTCAAGATATGATTTTTCTAAGCATGCCTGCAAAAAATCTCGTCCAAATTCAAAGTATTTCGATAAAAAAGGCCTTTATGTTTCCTCGGA
>NW_023345928.1:0-278 GCF_001411555.2 Juglans regia | reverse complement strand
CATGGTGGCCGGGCCTGTGTGTTTGTTTGCTTCCTCTTTGACGTAGATGTGCACGGCGGATGGTGTTATGGCACCCAGTGCTACGCACATGCTTCATTGAGGTGGCTTCCGGACCTTGATGGCCTTGCTCCCATGGGGTTGAACCTTGATACGGTTTCCTTCTTGATGCGTTGATCTTCGTGGGGGTTCGATCCTCGTGCATGGCATCCTTGAGGTGTGAGTGTGGCATGGTGTTTGGTGCTTCTTAGCACTAGATTCCTACGCGTGCTCTCGGCCGA
>NW_023345927.1:0-208 GCF_001411555.2 Juglans regia | reverse complement strand
CCATAACACCATCCGCCGTGCACATCTACGTCAAAGAGGAAGCAAACAAACACACAGGCCCGGCCACCATGCGGCCAACCAAATGTAAAATGAAAAATGGAGATTCCCGTCAAACCCCATGGAAGCGAGGCCAGCATCATCCGGATACCCCCGAGAGCAACAATGTGCGTAGCACTGGGTGCCATAACACCATCCGCCGTGCACAAGC
>NW_023345926.1:0-208 GCF_001411555.2 Juglans regia | reverse complement strand
ATGTGTGGGGTGCGGGGAAGACATTGGCCTCCCGTGTGCTTCTGCTCGCGGTTAGCCTAAAAGTGAGTCCTAGGCGACGAGCGCCACGACAATCGGTGGTTGAGTAACCCTCGTGACCCGTCGTGTGTTGCCCGTCGCTGTGAAGGTGCTCCTCGACCCTATTGCGTCGTTCCTGCGACTCTACCATCGCGACCCCAGGTCAGGCGGG
>NW_023345925.1:0-208 GCF_001411555.2 Juglans regia | reverse complement strand
GACATCGTCCTTTGTGACGTCGGAATAGTGTAGCCATCAACTCATTCACGGTTCTCAAATCCTCGCTACGGCTAAAGTCGAGGTCGAATTCATCCTAACAAGGGCATCAGGTAAAAAATATAATAGATTAATCTAAGTGAAAAAAATGTACTGAAAAGTAAACTCACCAGCACACGACTTCGAATGTGCTCCTTAATCTCATTCGGAA
>NW_023345924.1:0-208 GCF_001411555.2 Juglans regia | reverse complement strand
CAAGCCCGGGTTGTAGTCATGCCCGTGGAGACGTCGTTGCCGCGATCGTGGAGGGCAGCACGCGCCGCAAGGCGTGCTTCGGCATCTGCGTGCTCCTGGCATCGTCCTGTGGGCACCCCATTCGGCCCGTCTTGAAACACGGACCAAGGAGTCTGACATGTGTGCGAGTCAACGGGCTAGTAAACCCGTAAGGCGTAAGGAAGCTGAT
>NW_023345923.1:0-208 GCF_001411555.2 Juglans regia | reverse complement strand
AAGAACACCGTAGATCACACAAACTCTACAAAAGCAATCTTCCTTGTTGCCTCAAAAGATTGCAATACAACACTCACAACATGGCCCCCCAATGTTGCCACCCGTCGTGCATGAACGGGGGCGAACACTTGTCTCGTGCTTTTGGACAATTGAAACCACCCAAATTGGTTTCCTAAATTCATTCCAATACATCTTGGATGTGTTCCAA
>NW_023345922.1:0-208 GCF_001411555.2 Juglans regia | reverse complement strand
ACGCCTTACGGGTTTACTAGCCCGTTGACTCGCACACATGTCAGACTCCTTGGTCCGTGTTTCAAGACGGGCCGAATGGGGTGCCCACAGGCCGATGCCAGGAGTACGCAGATGCCGAAGCACGCCTTGCGGCGCGTGCTGCCCTCCACGATCGCGGCAACGACGTCTCCACGGGCATGACTACAACCCGGGCTTGGGCCGCCGCCGC
>NW_023345921.1:0-208 GCF_001411555.2 Juglans regia | reverse complement strand
AAGGAGAAGTCGTAACAAGGTTTCCGTAGGTGAACCTGCGGAAGGATCATTGTCGATACCTGCCCAGCAGAACGACCTGTGAACATGTAATAACCTTCTGGGTGTGGGTGTAATGCCCCCTCCCAAAAAACGGTTGGGAGGGCACGTTGAGATATGCCCACCGCTCCTCGTGTGTGGTTGGTCAATCTTCTCGTTCCCTTCCCGATCG
>NW_023345919.1:0-208 GCF_001411555.2 Juglans regia | reverse complement strand
TATGCTTAAATTCAGCGGGTAATCCCGCCTGACCTGGGGTCGCGATGGTAGAGTCGCAGGAACGACGCAATAGGGTCGAGGAGCACCTTCACAGCGACGGGCAATACACGACGGGTCACGAGGGTTTCTCAACCACCGATTGTCGTGGCGCTCGTCGCCTAGGACTCACTTTTAGGCTAACCGCGAGCAGAAGCACACGGGAGGCCAA
>NW_023345918.1:0-208 GCF_001411555.2 Juglans regia | reverse complement strand
CACAGGTCGTTCTGCTGGGCAGGTATCGACAATGATCCTTCCGCAGGTTCACCTACGGAAACCTTGTTACGACTTCTCCTTCCTCTAAATGATAAGGTTCAGTGTACTTCTCGCGACGTTGCCGGCAGCGAACCGCCCACATCGCCTCGATCCGAACACTTCACCGGACCATTCAATCGGTAGGAGCGACGGGCGGTGTGTACAAAGG
>NW_023345917.1:0-223 GCF_001411555.2 Juglans regia | reverse complement strand
CCAAGGATGTTTTCATTAATCAAGAACGAAAGTTGGGGGCTCGAAGACGATCAGATACCGTCCTAGTCTCAACCATAAACGATGCCGACCAGGGATCGGCGGATGTTGCTTTAAGGGCTCCGCCGGCACCCTATGAGAAATCAAAGGCTTTGGGGTCCGGGGGGGGGATGGTCGCAAGGCTGAAACTTAAAGGAATTGACGGGAGGGCACCACCAGGAGGGGA
>NW_023345916.1:0-208 GCF_001411555.2 Juglans regia | reverse complement strand
AGATGAGCACCGACAAGGACAAGGGGCAACGAGAGGGACAAATTCCATCTTTGTAGGTATGCAACACAGGAACCCTTCGGTAGCCCAACATGCTATTCACACGTGGAGCAAAAATGAGGAGGAGCACGCCTAACAGTTCGATGCACAAGCACGGAGCCTGTCAAGACATACAACCTTGTCACCACTCACACGCCGTTACGTCCGCCAG
>NW_023345915.1:0-208 GCF_001411555.2 Juglans regia | reverse complement strand
CCACACATTATGTTATGTGTGTCCACAGCAAGTGTGGCACAAACAGATAAGTCATGGGGCCACAACAACTGTGGAGCATGAAGTATGGGGCCACAACAACTGTGTAGCATACACTACGTGAGACACAGCAATTGTGACACGTAGAATACGTGGGGCCACAACAACTGTGGAGTACGTATTAACGCACTCACAGCTGGTATAGAAACCT
>NW_023345914.1:0-208 GCF_001411555.2 Juglans regia | reverse complement strand
ACACTCCACCTTAAGAAAAGATCTTGGTCTGATTTTTATGAGAAGAAAAGGCCAACACTCAACCATTCCTTCAGTCCTATCACTTTACATAGCTTGTGTAAGAATCTCTTCAGTCCACTTCCCACGAAAAAGCAACTCTCCTTTACACTTTTCCTTCATAGAACACAAAAGACACTCTCGGACAGTTTTTCGTACCTCTTTTGAATGC
>NW_023345913.1:0-208 GCF_001411555.2 Juglans regia | reverse complement strand
TGCCACCAAATCCGTCCCTAAAGCACAAGCTTGTTGCTAGAAAGCAAGCGAGAATGTAGGAATCACCCCCACGAAAGCGAGCCCAAAAAACGGTCGTCGCCCGTTAAACCCCATGGAAGCGAGGCCAGCATCATCCGGATACCCCCGAGAGCAACAATGTGCGTAGCACTGGGTGCCATAACACCATCCGCCGTGCACAAGCATGTTG
>NW_023345912.1:0-208 GCF_001411555.2 Juglans regia | reverse complement strand
CATGGCACGCCCCATGGCATGCCCAGGCAGCCCCGTGGCAAGCCCCATGGCTTGCCTTGACAGCCCCGTGGCATGCCCCACGGCTTGCCTTGACAGCCCCGCTCGCACGCCCCATGGCCTGCCTTGACAGCCCCGTGGCATGCACAGCGCGGTTAGCACGGTGCCCACGGGCGATGCCTTGACAGCCCCATGGCTTGCCTCGGTGGTG
>NW_023345911.1:0-208 GCF_001411555.2 Juglans regia | reverse complement strand
GACGGTGCCCACGGGCCATGCCTTGACAGCCCCGCTCGCACGCCCCATGGCTTGCCTTGACAGCCCCGTGGCTTGCCTTGGCAGCCCCGCTGGAAGCCCCATGGTTTGCCTTGGCAGCCCCGTGGCAAGCCCCATGGCCTGCCTTGACAGCCCCGCTGGAAGCCCCATGGCTTGCCTTGGCAGCCCCGTGGCAAGCCCCATGGCCTGC
>NW_023345910.1:0-208 GCF_001411555.2 Juglans regia | reverse complement strand
AGAGGCATCGGGGGCGCAACGCCCTCGACCTATTCTCAAACTTTAAATAGGTAGGACGGCACGGCTGCTTTGTTGAGTCGTGCCAAGGAATCGAGAGCTCCAAATGGGCCATTTTTGGTAAGCAGAACTGGCGATGCGGGATGAACCGGAAGCCGGGTTACGGTGCCCAACTGCGCGCTAACCTAGAACCCACAAAGGGTGTTGGTCG
>NW_023345903.1:0-208 GCF_001411555.2 Juglans regia | reverse complement strand
TCCACGATCGCGGCAACGACGTCTCCACGGGCATGACTACAACCCGGGCTTGGGCCGCCGCCGCAATCCGCATCGGTCCACGCCCCGAGTCGATCGGCAGACCGTCATACACCGTTCCACATCCGACCGGGGCGCATCGCCGGCCCCCATCCGCTTCCCTCCCGACAATTTCAAGCACTCTTTGACTCTCTTTTCAAAGTCCTTTTCA
>NW_023345902.1:0-208 GCF_001411555.2 Juglans regia | reverse complement strand
CGAACCCTTCTCAGAAGATCAAGGTCGGTCGGCGGTGCAACCCACAAGGGGATCCCACCAATCAGCTTCCTTACGCCTTACGGGTTTACTAGCCCGTTGACTCGTACACATGTCAGACTCCTTGGTCCGTGTTTCAAGACGGGCCGAATGGGGTGCCCACAGGCCGATGCCAGGAGCACGCAGATGCCGAAGCACGCCTTGCGGCGCG
>NW_023345901.1:0-208 GCF_001411555.2 Juglans regia | reverse complement strand
ACAACTGTCCCGATTGTTACTATTTTCTCTTCTCTTATTTCCCATGCCTAGCGGGGCAGGCTCGACACCACACAATGCTTCCACACGCTCAGCTAGCCTTGTGATTGGTTGGGGTGTGGTTCAATTTGTTTGATGTTGTGGTCTGGCGGACGTAACGGCGTGTGAGTGGTGACAAGGTTGTATGTCTTGACAGGCTCCGTGCTTGTGC
>NW_023345899.1:0-208 GCF_001411555.2 Juglans regia | reverse complement strand
TCGCGGTTAGCCTAAAAGTGAGTCCTAGGCGACGAGCGCCACGACAATCGGTGGTTGAGAAACCCTCGTGACCCGTCGTGTGTTGCCCGTCGCTGTGAAGGTGATCCTCGACCCTATTGCGTCGTTCCTGCGACTCTACCATCGCGACCCCAGGTCAGGCGGGATTACCCGCTGAATTTAAGCATATCAATAAGCGGAGGAAAAGAAA
>NW_023345898.1:0-208 GCF_001411555.2 Juglans regia | reverse complement strand
TCATAAGAAGTGTTTGGGGTTGGGGCAACGATGCGTGACACCCAGGCAGACGTGCCCTCGGCCGAATGGCTTCGGGCGCAACTTGCGTTCAAAGACTCGATGAATCGCGGGATTCTGCAATTCACACCAAGTATCGCATTTCGCTACGTTCTTCATCGATGCGAGAGCCGAGATATCCGTTGCCGAGAGTCGTTATGTATCATGGTAA
>NW_023345897.1:0-208 GCF_001411555.2 Juglans regia | reverse complement strand
AAGTGGGCCATTTTTGGTAAGCAGAACTGGCGATGCGGGATGAACCGGAAGCCGGGTTACGGTGCCCAACTGCGCGCTAACCTAGAACCCACAAAGGGTGTTGATCGATTAAGACAGCAGGACGGTGGTCATGGAAGTCGAAATCCGCTAAGGAGTGTGTAACAACTCACCTGCCGAATCAACTAGCCCCGAAAATGGATGGCGCTGA
>NW_023345896.1:0-208 GCF_001411555.2 Juglans regia | reverse complement strand
AGCCCGGGTTGTAGTCATGCCCGTGGAGACGTCGTTGCCGCGATCGTGGAGGGCAGCACGCGCCGCAAGGCGTGCTTCGGCATCTGCGTGCTCCTGGCATCGGACTGTGGGCACCCCATTCGGCCCGTCTTGAAACACGGACCAAGGAGTCTGACATGTGTGCGAGTCAACGGGCTAGTAAACCCGTAAGGCGTAAGGAAGCTGATTG
>NW_023345895.1:0-270 GCF_001411555.2 Juglans regia | reverse complement strand
AGGATCGAACCCCCACGAAGATCAACGCATCAAGAAGGAAACCGTATCAAGGTTCAACCCCATGGGAACAAGGCCATCAAGGTCCGGAAGCCACCTCAATGAAGCATGTGCGTAGCACTGGGTGCCATAACACCATCCGCCGTGCACATCAACGTCAAAGAGGAAGCAAACAAACACACAGGCCCGGCCACCATGCGGCCAACCAAATGTAAAATGAAAAATGGAGATGCCCGTCAAACCCCATGGAAGCGAGGCCAGCATCATCCGGAT
>NW_023345894.1:0-208 GCF_001411555.2 Juglans regia | reverse complement strand
CCATCTTTGTAGGTATGCAACACAGGAACCCTTCGGTAGCCCAACATGCTATTCACACGAGGAGCAAAAATGAGGAGGAGCACGCCTAACAGTTCGATGCACAATCACGGAGCCTGTCAAGACATACAACCTTGTCACCACTCACACGCCGTTACGTCCGCCAGACCACAACATCAAACAAATTGAACCACACCCCAACCAAGCACAA
>NW_023345893.1:0-208 GCF_001411555.2 Juglans regia | reverse complement strand
CATTCGCAGTTTCACAGTCTGAATTAGTTCATACTTACACATGCATGGCTTAATCTTTGAGACAAGCATATGACTACTGGCAGGATCAACCAGGTAGCATTCAGTCTCGATGCCGGCACCGCACGTAAACCTACCACTCCGGAAGGAGGATAGGATCAAGACGCGAGCACGACAATCGTTCGTGTCAAACGAGAACGCTCGGTTTGGG
>NW_023345892.1:0-208 GCF_001411555.2 Juglans regia | reverse complement strand
ACCCAGAAGGTTATTACATGTTCACAGGTCGTTCTGCTGGGCAGGTATCGACAATGATCCTTCCGCAGGTTCACCTACGGAAACCTTGTTACGACTTCTCCTTACTCTAAATGATAAGGTTCAGTGGACTTCTCGCGACGTTGCCGGCAGCGAACCGCCCACATCGCCTCGATCCGAACACTTCACCGGACCATTCAATCGGTAGGAG
>NW_023345890.1:0-208 GCF_001411555.2 Juglans regia | reverse complement strand
ACCCAATCCTGACACGGGGAGGTAGTGACAATAAATAACAATACCGGGCTCTTACGAGTCTGGTAATTGGAATGAGTACAATCTAAATCCCTTAACGAGGATCCCTTGGAGGGCAAGTCTGGTGCCAGCAGCCGCGGTAATTCCAGCTCCAATAGCGTATATTTAAGTTGTTGCAGTTAAAAAGCTCGTAGTTGGATCTTGGGTTGGG
>NW_023345889.1:0-208 GCF_001411555.2 Juglans regia | reverse complement strand
CCACCTCAATGAAGCATGTGCGTAGCACTGGGTGCCATAACACCATCCGCCGTGCACATCTACGTCAAAGAGGAAGCAAACAAACACACAGGCCCGGCCACCATTCGGCCAACCAAATGTAAAATGAAAAATGGAGATGCCCGTCAAACCCCATGGAAGCGAGGCCAGCATCATCCGGATACCCCCGAGAGCAACAATGTGCGTAGCA
>NW_023345886.1:0-208 GCF_001411555.2 Juglans regia | reverse complement strand
AGGTGTCTCCGGTAAGAAGTGTTTCTCCCAACCAAACACTTCACAAATATGTGTACTCATCTTTAATTCAAAATATTTATTTCATGTCATGTCCAATAAGCAAACGAGGGAATACAAAACCTCACTGCATCCCTCAAATGCATCTTGATGCAATCTATTTGCTTTCCCAAAAAAAAAAGCCAAAATAATTATAAAAAAAAATTACAAT
>NW_023345885.1:0-208 GCF_001411555.2 Juglans regia | reverse complement strand
GGTGCCATAACACCATCCGCCGTGCACATCTACGTCAAAGAGGAAGCAAACAAACACACAGGCCCGGCCACCATGCGGCCAACCAAATGTAAAATGAAAAATGAAGATGCCCGTCAAACCCCATGGAAGCGAGGCCAGCATCATCCGGATACCCCCGAGAGCAACAATGTGCGTAGCACTGGGTGCCATAACACCATCCGCCGTGCAC
>NW_023345884.1:0-209 GCF_001411555.2 Juglans regia | reverse complement strand
GGCATGCCTTGGCAGCCCCGTGGCAAGCCCCATGGCCTGCCTTGACAGCCCCCTGGCTTGCCCCGCTTGCACGCCCCATTGGTTGCCTTGGCAGCCCCATGGCAGGCCCCATGGCTTGGCTTGACAGCCCCATGGCACGCCCCATGGCACGCCCCATGGCATGCCCAGGCAGCCCCGTGGCAAGCCCCATGGCTTGCCTTGACAGCCCC
>NW_023345882.1:0-208 GCF_001411555.2 Juglans regia | reverse complement strand
CCAACTGCGCGCTAACCTAGAACCCACAAAGGGTGTTGGTCGATTAAGACAGCAGGACGGTGGTCATGGAAGTCGAAATCCGCTAAGGAGTGTGTAACAACTCATCTGCCGAATCAACTAGCCCCGAAAATGGATGGCGCTGAAGCGCGCGACCTATACCCGGCCGTCGGGGCAAGTGCCAGGCCCCGATGAGTAGGAGGGCGCGGCG
>NW_023345881.1:0-208 GCF_001411555.2 Juglans regia | reverse complement strand
ATAGGATGCCCGCGAACAAAAGACTCTAACCTCTTATTTTTGTCACTCTGCGCTCAATTGGTTTTCTACAAAGCTTGGGCAAAGTGGTAAAAATAGGAGTTGCTTCGATTCGCCCCGTGTTGGGGAATACTTACCCTATGGTCATGGTAGTACCACAGGATGCCCGCGAGCAAAAGACTCCAACCTCTTATTTTTGCCACTTTGCGCT
>NW_023345880.1:0-208 GCF_001411555.2 Juglans regia | reverse complement strand
ATGGGATAACATCATAGGATTTCGGTCCTATTGTGTTGGCCTTCGGGATCGGAGTAATGATTAACAGGAACAGTCGGGGGCATTCGTATTTCATAGTCAGAGGTTAAATTCTTGGATTTATGAAAGACGAACAACTGCGAAAGCATTTGCCAAGGATGTTTTCATTAATCAAGAACGAAAGTTGGGGGCTCGAAGACGATCAGATACC
>NW_023345878.1:0-208 GCF_001411555.2 Juglans regia | reverse complement strand
TGGCAGAGTGGCCTTGCTGCCACGATCCACTGAGATTCAGCCCTGTGTCGCTTCGATTCGTCCCTCCCCCTCAAACCACATCACCTTCCACGATTTCCTGGCCGTGGTTACCAACAAGGACTTGTCCAAAATCGGTGCACGACGTGCTCCCGCAAAGGGTGTTGGTCGAGTAAGACAGCAGGACGGTGCCCACGGGCCATGCCTTGAC
>NW_023345876.1:0-208 GCF_001411555.2 Juglans regia | reverse complement strand
CCATGGGGCTGTCAAGTCAGGCCATGGGGCTTGCCACGGGGCTGTCAAGGCAAGCCATGGGGCTGTCAAGGCAGGCCATGGGGCTTGCCACGGGGCTGCCAAGGTAAGCCATGGGGCTTCCAGCGGGGCTGTCAAGGCAGGCCATGGGGCTTGCCACGGGGCTGCCAAGGCAAGCCATGGGGCTTCCAGCGGGGCTGCCAAGGCAAGC
>NW_023345875.1:0-208 GCF_001411555.2 Juglans regia | reverse complement strand
CAAAGTCTTTGGGTTCCGGGGGGAGTATGGTCGCAAGGCTGAAACTTAAAGGAATTGACGGAAGGGCACCACCAGGAGTGGAGCCTGCGGCTTAATTTGACTCATCACGGGGAAACTTACCAGGTCCAGACATAGTAAGGATTGACAGACTGAGAGCTCTTTCTTGATTCTATGGGTGGTGGTGCATGGCCGTTCTTAGTTGGTGGAG
>NW_023345871.1:0-208 GCF_001411555.2 Juglans regia | reverse complement strand
TCAAGGATGCCATGCACGAGGATCGAACCCCCACGAAGATCAACGCATCAAGAAGGAAACCGTATCAAGGTTCAACCCCATGGGAACAAGGCCATCAAGGTCCGTAAGCCACCTCAATGAAGCATGTGCGTAGCACTGGGTGCCATAACACCATCCGCCGTGCACATCTACGTCAAAGAGGAAGCAAACAAACACACAGGCCCGGCCA
>NW_023345870.1:0-208 GCF_001411555.2 Juglans regia | reverse complement strand
TCCTTGGCACGACTCAACAAAGCAGCCGTGCCGTCCTACCTATTTAAAGTTTGAGAATAGGTCGAGGGCGTTGCGCCCCCGATGCCTCTAATCATTGGCTTTAACCGATAGAACTCGCCCGTGGGCTCCAGCTATCCTGAGGGAAACTTCGGAGGGAACCAGCTACTAGACGGTTCGATTAGTCTTTCGCCCCTATACCCAAGTCAGA
>NW_023345868.1:0-208 GCF_001411555.2 Juglans regia | reverse complement strand
GATGTGGCACAGAAGTACCAAAAAGCATTCGAGCGGATGGAGGTCGAGGATGGGGGCCTGAGGTATGCTTTGTTGGAGCCAGCAGGACAGGGGCTCGGTGCGCTAGACGCACATGATTGGACCAGTGTGAGTTATTTTGTTGAATTTTTAAGAACTTTTTATGAGATAACCATGCGACTATCTGGATCCAAATATACGACTGCGAACT
>NW_023345867.1:0-208 GCF_001411555.2 Juglans regia | reverse complement strand
GGCAACGTCGCGAGAAGTCCACTGAACCTTATCATTTAGAGGAAGGAGAAGTCGTAACAAGGTTTCCGTAGGTGAACCTGCGGAAGGATCATTGTCGATACCTGGCCAGCAGAACGACCTGTGAACATGTAATAACCTTCTGGGTGGGGGTGTAATGCCCCCTCCCAAAAAACGGTTGGGAGGGCACGTTGAGATATGCCCACCGCTC
>NW_023345866.1:0-208 GCF_001411555.2 Juglans regia | reverse complement strand
GAGCACGCCTAACAGTTCGATGCACAAGCACGGAGCCTGTCAAGACATACAACCTTGTCACCACTCACACGCCGTTACGTCCGCCAGACCACAACATCAAACAACTTGAACCACACCCCAACCAAGCACAAGGCTAGCTGAGCGTGTGGAAGCATTGTGTGGTGTCGAGCCTGCCCCGCTAGGCATGGGAAATAAGAGAAGAGAAAAT
>NW_023345863.1:0-208 GCF_001411555.2 Juglans regia | reverse complement strand
CATGTGCGTAGCACTGGGTGCCATAACACCATCCGCCGTGCACATCTACGTCAAAGAGGAAGCAAACAAACACACAGGCCCGGCCACCATGCGGCCAACCAAATTTAAAATGAAAAATGGAGATGCCCGTCAAACCCCATGGAAGCGAGGCCAGCATCATCCGGATACCCCCGAGAGCAACAATGTGCGTAGCACTGGGTGCCATAAC
>NW_023345861.1:0-208 GCF_001411555.2 Juglans regia | reverse complement strand
ATTGAATGGTCCGGTGAAGTGTTCGGATCGAGGCGATGTGGGCGGTTCGCTGCCGGCAACGTCGCGAGAAGTCCACTGAACCTTATCATTTAGAGGAAGGAGAACTCGTAACAAGGTTTCCGTAGGTGAACCTGCGGAAGGATCATTGTCGATACCTGCCCAGCAGAACGACCTGTGAACATGTAATAACCTTCTGGGTGGGGGTGTA
>NW_023345860.1:0-208 GCF_001411555.2 Juglans regia | reverse complement strand
CCCAACCGCCATGGGGTAGACTAGAGCACCCGAGGGCTAGCCAACGTGAGAAAGCCCCTAGCACGACCGATTGCCCCCATCAACAAGCCCATGCGCGGCACTAGTTGCCACCAAATCCGTCCCTAAAGCACAAGCTTGTTGCTAGAAAGCAAGCGAGAATGTAGGAATCACCCCCACGAAAGCGAGCCCAAAAAACGGTCGTCGCCCG
>NW_023345859.1:0-208 GCF_001411555.2 Juglans regia | reverse complement strand
AAATGATAAGGTTCAGTGGACTTCTCGCGACGTTGCCGGCAGCGAACCGCCCACATCGCCTCGATCCGAACACTTCACCGGACCATTCAATCGGTAGGAGCGAGGGGCGGTGTGTACAAAGGGCAGGGACGTAGTCAACGCGAGCTGATGACTCGCGCTTACTAGGAATTCCTCGTTGAAGACCAACAATTGCAATGATCTATCCCCA
>NW_023345857.1:0-208 GCF_001411555.2 Juglans regia | reverse complement strand
CTCTGGTGGAGGCCCGCAGCGATACTGACGTGCAAATCGTTCGTCTGACTTGGGTATAGGGGCGAAAGACTAATCGAACCGTCTAGTAGCTGGTTCCCTCCGAGGTTTCCCTCAGGATAGCTGGAGCCCACGGGCGAGTTCTATCGGGTAAAGCCAATGATTAGAGGCATCGGGGGCGCAACGCCCTCGACCTATTCTCAAACTTTAA
>NW_023345855.1:0-208 GCF_001411555.2 Juglans regia | reverse complement strand
GCAGCCGCGGTAATTCCAGCTCCAATAGCGTATATTTAAGTTGTTGCAGTTAAAAAGCTCGTAGTTGGATCTTGGGTTGGGCAGAGCGGTCCGCCCCTGGTGTGCACCGGTCTGCTCGTCCCTTCTACCGGCGATGCGCTCCTGGCCTTAACTGGCCGGGTCCTGCCTCCGGTGCTGTTACTTTGAAGAAATTAGAGTGCTCAAAGCA
>NW_023345854.1:0-208 GCF_001411555.2 Juglans regia | reverse complement strand
ACACGACGGGTCACGAGGGTTTCTCAACCACCGATTGTCGTGGCGCTCGTCGCCTAGGACTCACTTTTAGGCTAACCGCGAGCAGAAGCACACGGGAGGCCAATTTCTTCCCCGCACCCCACACATCATAAGAAGTGTTTGGGGTTGGGGCAACGATGCGTGACACCCAGGCAGACGTGCCCTCGGCCGAATGGCTTCGGGCGCAACT
>NW_023345853.1:0-208 GCF_001411555.2 Juglans regia | reverse complement strand
AGTGGCAGAGTGGCCTTGCTGCCACGATCCACTGAGATTCAGCCCTGTGTCGCTTCGATTCGTCCCTCCCCCTCAAACCACATCACCTTCCACGATTTCCTGGACGAGGTTACCAACAAGGACTTGTCCAAAATCGGTGCACGACGTGCTCCCGCAAAGGGTGTTGGTCGAGTAAGACAGCAGGACGGTGCCCACGGGCCATGCCTTG
>NW_023345851.1:0-209 GCF_001411555.2 Juglans regia | reverse complement strand
TGGGTCAAGAGAAGATTGGTATCGGAATATGGCCCTTGTCCCTACGAACAGGTGATCAACGTATTATATACGTTGATCTTAGGTGATAAAGGGGTAAGGTACCTATGTAACATGGTGAGAGACACGTGCCGGACGGATTCACCATATGTAATGGGTAATCTGTCATGAGCATAGTTGCACGGTACTAAGCCTCAGGGTTGGCTTAGAGC
>NW_023345850.1:0-7494 GCF_001411555.2 Juglans regia | reverse complement strand
TGTATTGTTCGAATAAAATCTCCCCTACTCGTAAGCGGCATCTTCTACGTAGCACTGGTTTCATGGAGGGGCAGTCAATACTTTGGGGTGCCCATTATCCCGGGTCATCTTAAGCAATTAGATCTTGAAGGCCTGGTGAATACAATGATGCAAAAAATTAGTGGTTGGAAAATGTGGCTGCTGTCTTTTGGAGGGAAACTGGTTTTGTTACGTCACGTTATATCTAGTATGGCCCTTCATCTTTTTGCTATTTTACAGGTCCCTCAAGCAATAATCAGTAAGATTCATAAGATGATGAGCTCCTTCTTTTGGGGTGACTCCAATGGGAAAGATAAAAAGAAATGGGTGGCTTGGAAAAATATTTGTAGGCCTGTGGCTGAAAAGGGACTAGGGTTGTGAGGCATCACCAGGACACTCAGACAACCTTACACATGAGGTTTGCATGGAACCTTCTACAAGGTAACTCTCTCGAGGCAAATTTTTTAAGGCTAAATATGTGCGATTGAAACCTTGGTTCCTAATAGATGTTTCTAAAGGCTCGAGATTTGGGAGAATGGTTGCTAATTGTATCCCTTTGTTGTTGAATAATTCTAAATGGAGGGTTAGAGAAGGATAGATTTTTTCAGGTATGACAAATGAAGGGATAATGACCCCTGGATTAATGACTTGCCAGTAGTGGGTCAGCCTTTGTTGAGAGTTAAAGAGTCTCGGCTGTTAGATAGTTGGGATGTGAATGATATTTTAGTTTCTTTATCTGGGCATAATTAAGGTAAGGACGTTCTAGTTGGGACTCAAATAGAGACAGGTATGTTCTCCACCAAATCTGCATGGCACTGCATGAGAGTCAGAGGCTCCTCTCTTGATTGACATTCTTGGATTTGGCATAAAAGGATTCCTTTAAAAATGTCTATTCAGTTTTGGAATGCGTGGCACAAGGCTTTGAGTGTGGATGATAGATTGCGCCGTATTGGTATTCCCATTGTTTCTAAATGTGAATGGTGTATTGCAGGTCATTATGAAGATATTAATCATGTTCTCTTCAAGGGAGATTTTCCTCAAAAAGTCTAGTCACATTTTGGCAACCTCATTGGACTTCCTTTTGGTAGATCTTGGAATCATCATGTCTCCTATTGGTTTCGGTGCGCTAATTCCTACTCTCAGGTGGGTGTTATAATTGGTCTTATGCCTATCATTGTTACTTGGAGATTTTGGAGAAGAAGATGTCTAGCTCAAATGGAGGGCATATTGGAATCCCATGAAGCTGTTGTCCAATCTATTTGTGTGTGGATTGGTTCTCTTTGTCAGGCGATTGATAACTCTCAGGCCTTGTGAATCAATCATGCTCCATTAAAAGAGAGGCGGTGCAAAGTGATTAAGTGGCATAAACCTCCATCAGGGTAGTTTAAGTTGAATACGGATGGTAGTAGCCTTGATAACCCAGGTTCTAGTGGTATTGGTGGAGTTATTCACAATGATCAAGGACAGCTTGTGCAAGCGTTCGCTTCTTGTGAAGCCCCTAAATTTCGTTTGGGATCGGACGGACATTTGAAGCGTCGAGACATGCAACACAAGGTTACCTGCCCCCGTTCATGACATATAAGATGCAATATTCCTAACATGCATCTAGCATTATGCAATATTCGCAGCGGATAATTTTTTTCTTCAGCAATACTATGCACCAAACCGAAATATCTCAAATACTTAAAACATACTTCATACATAATGACGTACTAAACAATTAAGATCACAACACTAGTCCAAAATGATTTTTGATCAAAAGAGTGTTGGAGATTGAACACCACAAATACAAGTAGTAATGAGGTAACTACTGTACTACCAGCTACGTCACACCATTGTTTAGTCGATCATTTCCAGTTGGTCGATTCTCGATTCTCCTTCAGATCCTGTAACAAAATCTACCATTCGAGGGGAATAGTAGTTGGGACTACCACAGTGAGATTTGATTACAAATCTCAGCAAGTTAACAGGAAACTTCCACACAGGTTAATGATGCATGCATGGAAGTAAAAGCATGAATGCATAATCAAATCATAAGTAATCATAACATAACTTGACATACAACATAACATAATTGGAATAACTTAAACTAAAACTGAAACTTAGCATGAACGAGAAACATAACATGGACTTGAAACATAGCATGAACGTGAACTAGAAACATAACATGGACCTGAGCATGACATAATATAAATGTGAACTTAGAACATAACGTAAACGTGAACATAACATAATATGAACTTAAAACATATTCTTGTCTCATGGGATTACCATGATTGCTTGAACGTAAACTTGAACATAACATAACATGAAACATAACTTGAACTTGGAATCTTATTCAATAGACTTAATCATTAAAGTGATCATATGGGTGCTACACAGGTCCACTTGAGCCGTGTGTCACTGCCAATTACTGCATCACATCACATGTTTCTATACCAGCTATGAGTGCGTTAATACGTACTCCACAGTTGTTGTGGCCCCACGTATTCTACGTGTCACAATTGCTGTGTCTCACGTAATGTATGCTCCACAGTTGTTGTGGTCCCATGACTTATTTGTTTGTGCCACACTTGTTGTGGACACACATAACATAATGTGTGGCACCATCGGTGTTAGTGTCTGGCGCGCTCCGGTGACCAGCTAATTAGGCCCCATTCGCAACTTATTAACTGTACTTCGTCAACCCAGGGAATTTCACACCTATTTAACACTCAAGCGTGAACAAATGAGTTTCACTAGGATATTACCCCATCCTAGCGCTTAGGGTCGTGATTGATATGAATAACTTAACTGTCATACATGACATTTCGTAACATGACATAACATGAACGTAACATAAAAGACAGAAGTCTTGACGTAGCATAACGCGACATGAACTAAGATGAAAGACATGACATATTTCGAGACATAAATGTAGCAGAGAACATTTCATAACATGGCATACATGTAACATGCAACATTTCGTAACATGGCATACCATATAACAAACAACATTTCTTAACATGACGTAATATGTGACAGTGAATATTACGTGGCATGAAATACATGTAACAGATAGCATACTTAACTTAACATGACATACTTTTAATGTATAGCAATACGTGACAGAATATCTTGTATAACAGATGAATAAATCATGACAGAATAAATTTTGTGTAACAGATAAATATGTAATGACTTGACATGGCACATATGATAACATGGATACATACACTTTAGTTCCCTTACTCATCACTCATACACATTAAACTGATAGTAAGTTAAAAGCTAACTTACCTCGATTTTTGCGCTACGAGACAAAACTCAAGGGTAATCACAAGAAACTGAAAGTAGTGATTTTTAAAAATTAGAACTTAATCACTAACAATTAGGAATATGGAGAAATATCAACTTAGAGTAAAATTACCATTTTACCCTCTACATGTAGAAAAATGATCATTTTACCCCTAACTCCAAAAATCACCATAATTTACATACCTTATATAAATTTTGTCCTAAGCTCAAATATCAATTCAGAAAAATTTAAAATTAAACACAACCGTTAAAACTCTATATGGCCGAAACTTACAAGGCTATTTCCTTTGATTTTGTTGTAATTCTTTCAAATCTCAAAACTCATGATTAAACTAAAATTTTTCTTCTACTATACCCATAACATATTCCTAAGAATAATCATGTTTTGAATCATGAACAAAAGTCATCAAAATCACTAAAACTATACTTGAACTTTTTGGTTTCTCTTCTAAGTTCAAAACAGATTTTTGTTTCTAACTTGTTTTGATCAACCTCTTGATTCATGACTTATAAAGAAGTGATCTTCAAACCAAAACATCACATGGTTTAAAAACGTTTCCTAAAACAGATCCAAGCTTCAAACTCAAGATCACATGGTTAAACATCACCCAAAACATAAATTTAGCCAAGAACATCATCACTTTGGCCTAACCAAATATCTCAATGTATAAAATTTCATATCTTCGAAACTAACATCAAATATCTTCAAAATAACATTCTAACATGTATATAAGAGGCTTAGGATCTTTCAATAAAAATATCAAAGCCATTGGAATAAGATTAAACCATAAAAGATTTAAACTTTCTCAAAACAGAAACTGTTTTGCCTCTTCCAGTTTCTAAGTTTCTAGACCTAAGAAAATATTTCACCACAACTTTTAATCATGCAACAAATCCTCAACCAATAATCATATACACATGTTAACAGTACTCCATAAAAATTTCGGACCAAGATCTATTCATTAGCTTGGTCAAAAACTCCAAAATATAACACACTCTACAGTTTATCGCCCAGAATGACCTTTCTGGGGTCTAAACAACTTTTTTCCAATCAAATGATCTCAAAATGGAACTAGTAAGGTATCCACGTAAACTAGATTCCAAAAGAAACAACTTTCATGAAGGAAACTTTGCGATAAAACACTTACAAAATCTTCGAAATAGGCGTTCAAAAGAGGTAAGAAAAACTGTCTAAGAGTGTCTTTTGTGTTCTATGGAGGAAAAGTGTAAATGAGAGTTGCTTTTCGTGGGAAGTGGACTGAAGAGCCTCTTACAAAAGTTATGGGAAGTGATATGACTGAAGGAAAGGTTGAGTGTTGGCCTTTTCTTCTCATAAAAATCAGTCCAAGATCTTTTCTCAAGGTAGAGTGTAAGAGTGAAAGAGTGAGGTGGCATTTTACCTTTGTATTTCAAGAACCTTCTAGGCCCTTCTTGTACAGATCTGGCCAGCCAAGTGGGAGTACAAAACTTAGCCATGAAGCAATGCTAATGGTGACCAATTTCGTGGGCCTTAATGGGCCTAAACCGAATGGGCCTAAATTTTGGGGTTTAAAGAGGGTTTGGGTTGCTATCAAGCCAAAATCCAATATCACTTGACCCAATCAATTTTTCAAGGTTAACAAGGTTGGATAATGATGTTCTAACACAAATTTGAAGGATTAATAGCATGTGGAAGTGATTTAATCAAGTGATTAAACACAATGCTAGAAATCAGATTAGAAAATGTTTGGAGGCCAACTTTAGGGTTTTGGGGAAACCGTTTAGGGTTCTGATTTCAACAATGCTTTTGGGCTTTCAATTGGATTTCCACCATTTAGGGTTTTGCTTAGGTGGCATGATTTCACAGCTTGATTCCTTCAAATCCATCAAACGCTCCTCATGGTGCCAAGTGTCTAATTTATTCACTAAGTGTGGCTAAGATCTTGCCAAGTATCCAAATAAAATTTCTCTAATCTAATTTGGATATTCCACACTGTGATTTTGAAACACTGCAATTGGTGCGCTTATCGAGATTACTATTCACTCTGAAAAAGTGAATCATAAACTTAAGACTAAAAATTCCTAAATATTCATATTAACCTACAGTGAAAATCTTTTACCAAAATTCAACCTCGAAGTGCCCATAAAAAATAATTTCACAAATTTCCAACAGACGTTTCGTCCGGAATTATGAAAATAGGCTATTGCACCATAAAATCCTAAATAATCCACTGAGTCTAATGGCATGGACCATAATGCATTCTGACACTTCTAACCACCTCAAATAAATAAAACTCATATTTCTAGCACCATAGTGAGTGATAACACTGACTATGTTGACAGACTAAAACCTAAGCGATTGGTCGATTCGTAAAAACTTATGGGGTTTTCACGAGATTCCTAAAGTCAATAGAAATTCCACCAATAAATTTCTAGCGGGCTATTACACTTCTCCTATTAGTTTTGGTTCAAATAATAAAGCGGAGCTCCTTGCGCTTCTTAATGGCCTACGGCTTTGCAGCCCTCTTCATATTTTCAATGTGATCATTGAGAATGACTCGATGGTGATTCTTTCTTGGTGGAATAGAGGAAGGTGTGGGGTTTGGTACCTAGAGGATTATTGGGAAGAGCTTGTTGGTTTGACTAATATTATTAATTGTCTTTTTCAACATGTTTTCCGCGAAGGAAATAAGGTGGCGGATTTGTTGGCCAAGGATGGTGCCACTGGTGTTGATCTGGTCTATACAAATAATTCTATAATGCCTCAGGCACTTAGAGGTTTGATCCGTTTGGATTTATGTGGACTTCCTTCCTTAAGATGTCGATAGTCCTTTTATTGTTTTTGGCTTTCATGTTCATGTTTATGCTTATAGGCTTGTCTAGGGTCTTTTTCTCGTTTGGGCATTTTGAGTTTTTTCCTCATGGGACTGGTTTGTTTTCACGGTTTTCCTCCGGCATAACTGAGGGTTTTATTAATAAATTTGGGAGGGGATCACTATTGGACAAGTGACTGCTGACTCACTCAAAAATGAGCAGCACAAATGCTATCCCATGTGCAGGAGGGTGTCGCGTAATAATGAGGAATCAATTCCTAGATCATCTCCTCAGGGAAAGTTACTTAAAATCAAACTCGTTTAAAATGGTGAAAATATTCACAAAGAGAAAATAAAAATGATTGTATTGGAAGAGGGCAACGGGAATGAAAAGGGCACTAGTCATGGACTAGATTCATATTTTTGGATTTTTGAGTGTCGAAATGAAATGTAAAAGACTAACAAATTGAAATTAACAAAGAGGGATTTCTCACTCTTTGATAAAAAAAAAAAATTTGAAATTAACAATCAAATAATCAACTAAACTGAACAATCTTAATTAATCTGAAAATTAAACAATAAAACTGAAATTATTTAAGTCCTAATTAAACTTTAATCAATCTAATATGCAATTGAACTAAGAGATTAATAAAACCAATCTAAGAATTAAACTAGATTAGAAAGTAATTGACAAAATACGAACTGAAAATTGAAAAGCCCCAAAATCAAGATTCTAGGGTTCATCCTTGTATTCAAATCACAAATTGTCAAAATTAATCCATAGCAATTGTAATTACTGTTAAATGAAAGTTTAAAGAAGCAAGAAAAATAAATAACACGAAATAAATAAACAGTAAATAAAATTCCCAAAAGTCTAAGCCAAATGTCTCAAAAATATTCCATAAACTTTAAACTGAAATTAAATAAAAAGTAGGGAATGAAAAGAGCAAGCCAAATAAATGGAATTGAGGTGGTAGGCAATGGAGGAGGCTAATGGAGCAGTAATTGGACCTTGGAAGAGTTCTTCAAATGTGCAGCGCTACTCTGCAAAAGTCTCCAATTTCGTGCTAATGATATGTTTAAATATGATAGAAAATAAACCCTAATGTCTTCATATTCTCCCGCACAAAAAATCGCTTAAATTTTTGGACTCAACTTGGCAGCATGTATGCACATCAGGAGTTTTAATTTGGAAATCCTTATTATAGACAACTATGTAGCCCTTTAAGATAGATTTCCTATGCATCAAGAATCGTATCAACCCGATATTTGAGCATAAAGTTATGCTTAAAATACTAAAGTGTGTCCATTCTGCCTCCTAACGCATTTTGGACTCTGATCCGAATTACTTTCAAACCCCATAATTATCCTTATTTGAAGAGTCCTA
>NW_023345849.1:0-208 GCF_001411555.2 Juglans regia | reverse complement strand
AGGCAAGCCATGGGGCATGCCAGTGGGGCTGCCAAGGCAAGCCATCGGGCTGCCAAGGCATGGCCCGTGGGCACCGTGCTAACCTCGCTGTGCATGCCATGGGACTGTCAAGGAAAGCCATGGGGCTGTCAAGGCATGGCCCGTGGGCACCGTGCTAACCTCGCTGTGCATGCCATGGGGCATGCCATGGGCACCACCGAGGCAAGCC
>NW_023345848.1:0-208 GCF_001411555.2 Juglans regia | reverse complement strand
ACGATTGTCGTGCTCGCGTCTTGATCCTATCCTCCTTCCGGAGTGGTAGGTTTACGTGCGGTGCCGGCATCGAGAATGAATGCTACCTGGTTGATCCTGCCAGTGGTCATATGCTTGTCTCAAAGATTAAGCCATGCATGTGTAAGTATGAACTAATTCAGACTGTGAAACTGCGAATGGCTCATTAAATCAGTTATAGTTTGTTTGA
>NW_023345846.1:0-208 GCF_001411555.2 Juglans regia | reverse complement strand
CATGACCACCGTCCTGCTGTCTTAATCGACCAACACCCTTTGTGGGTTCTAGGTTAGCGCGCAGTTGGGCACCGTAACCCGGCTTCCGGTTCATCCCGCATCGACAGTTCTGCTTACCAAAAATGGCCCACTTGGAGCTCTCGATTCCTTGGCACGACTCAACAAAGCAGCCGTGCCGTCCTACCTATTTAAAGTTTGAGAATAGGTC
>NW_023345845.1:0-208 GCF_001411555.2 Juglans regia | reverse complement strand
CACTCGAACCCTTCTCAGAAGATCAAGGTCGGTCGGCGGTGCAACCCACAAGGGGATCCCACCAATCAGCTTCCTTACGCCTTACGGGTTTACTAGCCCGTTGATTCGCACACATGTCAGACTCCTTGGTCCGTGTTTCAAGACGGGCCGAATGGGGTGCCCACAGGCCGATGCCAGGAGCACGCAGATGCCGAAGCACGCCTTGCGG
>NW_023345843.1:0-208 GCF_001411555.2 Juglans regia | reverse complement strand
CAACCAACGTAAACTCGAAGGCTTGCATGGTAACACGTGGACAACTTCAGAGTCCAGCCAGCACCCAAAGATGAGCACCGACAAGGACAAGGGGCAACGAGAGGTACAAATTCCATCTTTGTAGGTATGCAACACAGGAACCCTTCGGTAGCCCAACATGCTATTCACACGAGGAGCAAAAATGAGGAGGAGCACGCCTAACAGTTCG
>NW_023345842.1:0-208 GCF_001411555.2 Juglans regia | reverse complement strand
CCCACTACGCAACGAGCGATGCCCAGTTCCGCGCCCAGCGCGTACATGGCCAGACATCCTCTAGTCCCCGCCAGCAGAAGGACCACGGAGTCGGCACGAATCTTTCGTCCGATCCCATTGTCGCCCAGCGACAATCCAGGAGACGTTACTCAGTTTATTCCGCTCCCGAGTAACCAGAGGAGCTCCACCGAGATAATGCCCCATCTCG
>NW_023345839.1:0-263 GCF_001411555.2 Juglans regia | reverse complement strand
TCCTTCTTGATGCGTTGATCTTCGTGGGGGTTCGATCCTCGTGCATGGCATCCTTGAGGTGTGAGTGTGGCATGGTGTTTGGTGCTTCTTAGCACTAGATTCCTACGCGTGCCCTCGGCCGACGATGGGTTGTTTGCTGGTTTGGCTTGGCTCCCAAGGGGTTGAGACCTCAACAACTGTCCCGATTGTTACTATTTTCTCTTCTCTTATTTCCCATGCCTAGCGGGGCAGGCTCGACACCACACAATGCTTCCACACGCTCA
>NW_023345838.1:0-208 GCF_001411555.2 Juglans regia | reverse complement strand
CACCCCATTCGGCCCGTCTTGAAACACGGACCAAGGAGTCTGACATGTGTGCGAGTCAACGGGCTAGTAAACCCGTAAGGCGTAAGGAAGCTGATTGGTGGGATTCCCTTGTGGGTTGCACCGCCGACCGACCTTGATCTTCTGAGAAGGGTTCGAGTGAGAGCATACCTGTCGGGACCCGAAAGATGGTGAACTATGCCTGAGCGGG
>NW_023345837.1:0-208 GCF_001411555.2 Juglans regia | reverse complement strand
GGCTGTCAAGGCAAGCCATGGGGCATGCCAGTGGGGCTGCCAAGGCAAGCCATCGGGCTGCCAAGGCATGGCCCGTGGGCACCGTGCTAACCTCGCTGTGCATACCATGGGGCTGTCAAGGAAAGCCATGGGGCTGTCAAGGCATGGCCCGTGGGCACCGTGCTAACCTCGCTGTGCATGCCATGGGGCATGCCATGGGCACCACCGA
>NW_023345836.1:0-208 GCF_001411555.2 Juglans regia | reverse complement strand
GCACTGGGTGCCATAACACCATCCGCCGTGCACAAGCATGTTGCAAAGGAGGCATCCAAACAAATAGGCCCAACCGCCATGGGGTAGACTAGAGCACACGAGGACTAGCCAACGTGAGAAAGCCCCTAGCACGACCGATTGCCCCCATCAACAAGCCCATGCGTGGCACTAGGTGCCACCAAATCCGTCCCTAAAGCACAAGCTTGTT
>NW_023345835.1:0-208 GCF_001411555.2 Juglans regia | reverse complement strand
AAGTATGAACTAATTCAGACTGTGAAACTGCGAATGGCTCATTAAATCAGTTATAGTTTGTTTGATGGTATCTGCTACTCGGATAACCGTAGTAATTCTAGAGATAATACGTGCAACAAACCCCGACTTCTGGAAGGGATGCATTTATTAGATAAAAGGTCGACGCGGGCTTTGCCCGTTGCTCTGATGATTCATGATAACTCGACGG
>NW_023345832.1:0-208 GCF_001411555.2 Juglans regia | reverse complement strand
AAAGATTAAGCCATGCATGTGTAAGTATGAACTAATTCAGACTGTGAAACTGCGAATGGCTCATTAAATCAGTTATAGTTTGTTTGATGGTATCTGCTACTCGGCTAACCGTAGTAATTCTAGAGCTAATACGTGCAACAAACCCCGACTTCTGGAAGGGATGCATTTATTAGATAAAAGGTCGACGCGGGCTTTGCCCGTTGCTCTG
>NW_023345830.1:0-208 GCF_001411555.2 Juglans regia | reverse complement strand
AACACCATCCGCCGTGCACAAGCATGTTGCAAAGGAGGCATCCAAACAAATAGGCCCAACCGCCATGGGGTAGACTAGAGCACACGAGGGCTAGCCAACGTGAGGAAGCCCCTAGCACGACCGATTGCCCCCATCAACAAGCCCATGCGTGGCACTAGGTGCCACCAAATCCGTCCCTAAAGCACAAGCTTGTTGCTAGAAAGCAATC
>NW_023345829.1:0-208 GCF_001411555.2 Juglans regia | reverse complement strand
TAAAATGAAAAATGGAGATGCCCGTCAAACCCCATGGAAGCGAGGCCAGCATCATCCGGATACCCCCGAGAGCAACAATGTGCGTAGCACTGGGTGCCATAACATCATCCGCCGTGCACAAGCATGTTGCAAAGGAGGCATCCAAACAAATAGGCCCAACCGCCATGGGGTAGACTAGAGCACACGAGGGCTAGCCAACGTGAGAAAG
>NW_023345828.1:0-296 GCF_001411555.2 Juglans regia | reverse complement strand
CCATCAACAAGCCCATGCGTGGCACTAGGTGCCACCAAATCCGTCCCTAAAGCACAAGCTTGTTGCTAGAAAGCAATCGAGAATGTAGGAATCACCCCCACGAAAACGAGCCCAAAAAACGGTCGTCGGGACATGGTCGGCCGGCGGCAGCCGCCGCCACAACCACCGCCGGCGGCGGTGGAGACGATACCCCCCCGCCGGTGGCATGGGGGGCGTGGCACACGCCCTTTCCATGGGCGCCAGGGGCATGCCCATGTGAGGGGGGCGGCATGGTCAGCCCTCCTGGCTGACCATGT
>NW_023345827.1:0-208 GCF_001411555.2 Juglans regia | reverse complement strand
ATCCCAAACCGAGCGTTCTCGTTTGACACGAACGATTGTCGTGCTCGCGTCTTGATCCTATCCTCCTTCCGGAGTGGTAGGTTTACGTGCGGTGCCGGCATCGATAATGAATGCTACCTGGTTGATCCTGCCAGTAGTCATATGCTTGTCTCAAAGATTAAGCCATGCATGTGTAAGTATGAACTAATTCAGACTGTGAAACTGCGAA
>NW_023345825.1:0-208 GCF_001411555.2 Juglans regia | reverse complement strand
AATCGTTCGTGTCAAACGAGAACGCTCGGTTTGGGATAAAGAGGCCGGAGACCCCCCACACCAACACAATGTTCCGCATCCAAGAGCACGAGAACGCCCACATGTTCCATGACAACCAACGTAAACTCGAAGGCTTGCATGGTAACACGTGGACAACTTCAGAGTCCAGCCAGCACCCAAAGATGAGCACCGACAAGGACAAGGGGCA
>NW_023345824.1:0-208 GCF_001411555.2 Juglans regia | reverse complement strand
AAAAGGATTGGCTCTGAGGGCTGGGCACGGGGGTCCCAGTCCCGAACCCGTCGGCTGTCGGTGGACTGCTCGAGCTGCTCCCGCGGCGAGAGCGGGTCGCCGCATGCCGGCCGGGGGACGGACTGGGAACGATCGCTTCGGCGGTCTTCCCCGGGCGTCGAACAGTCGACTCAGAACTGGTACGGACAAGGGGAATCCGACTGTTTAA
>NW_023345823.1:0-208 GCF_001411555.2 Juglans regia | reverse complement strand
ACTTACCAGGTCCAGACATAGTAAGGATTGACAGACTGAGAGCTCTTTCTTGATTCTATGGGTGGTGGTGCATGGCCGTTCTTAGTTGGTGGAGCGATTTGTCTCGTTAATTCCGTTAACGAACGAGACCTCAGCCTGCTAACTAGCTATGCGGAGGTGACCTTCCGCGGCCAGCTTCTTAGAGGGACTATGGCCGCTTAGGCCAAGG
>NW_023345822.1:0-208 GCF_001411555.2 Juglans regia | reverse complement strand
TTCCTCTGGCTTCGCCCCGCTCAGGCATAGTTCACCATCTTTCGGGTCCCGACAGGTATGCTCTCACTCGAACCCTTCTCAGAAGATCAAGGTCGGTCGGCGGTTCAACCCACAAGGGGATCCCACCAATCAGCTTCCTTACGCCTTACGGGTTTACTAGCCCGTTGACTCGCACACATGTCAGACTCCTTGGTCCGTGTTTCAAGAC
>NW_023345821.1:0-207 GCF_001411555.2 Juglans regia | reverse complement strand
AAAAAAAAAACAGAAGGAAAAAAAAAAAAAAAAAAAAGACATTTGGCTAAGAACTATGACTTGGAAGATAAATAACATATAAGAAAGATGCATTAACTCAATAACTACATATGCAACGAGAAAGGCATGTACCATCTGGCCAACTGCAGTTGCGACTACAACAAGTAGGTTTCTGTAACCATTTCCAAGATATGTTAACGGGAAACA
>NW_023345820.1:0-208 GCF_001411555.2 Juglans regia | reverse complement strand
CGGGTCCCGACAGGTATGCTCTCACTCGAACCCTTCTCAGAAGATCAAGGTCGGTCGGCGGTGCAACCCACAAGGGGATCCCACCAATCAGCTTCCTTACGCCATACGGGTTTACTAGCCCGTTGACTCGCACACATGTCAGACTCCTTGGTCCGTGTTTCAAGACGGGCCGAATGGGGTGCCCACAGGCCGATGCCAGGAGCACGCA
>NW_023345818.1:0-208 GCF_001411555.2 Juglans regia | reverse complement strand
CCCATGCGCGGCACTAGGTGCCACCAAATCCGTCCCTAAAGCACAAGCTTGTTGCTAGAAAGCAAGCGAGAATGTAGGAATCACCCCCACGAAAGCGAGCCCAATAAACGGTCGTCGCCCGTCAAACCCCATGGAAGCGAGGCCAGCATCATCCGGATACCCCCGAGAGCAACAATGTGCGTAGCACTGGGTGCCATAACACCATCCG
>NW_023345817.1:0-209 GCF_001411555.2 Juglans regia | reverse complement strand
CATGAACGGGGGCGAACACTTGTCTCGTGCTTTTGGACAATTGAAACCTCCCAAATTGGTTTCCTAAATTCATTCCAATACATCTTGGATGTGTTCCAAGCATCACCTATCGATTTTTGCCTATTTTCGATTTTTTTTGATTTTTCGGATTTATTTAATCAAAAAAATTAAATAAAAAAATCCCGATGTCGAAAAATTGTGAGGCTTGC
>NW_023345816.1:0-208 GCF_001411555.2 Juglans regia | reverse complement strand
CATCGCCAGTTCTGCTTACCAAAAATGGCCCACTTGGAGCTCTCGATTCCTTGGCACGACTCAACAAAGCAGCCGTGCCGTCCTACCTATTTAAAGTTTGAGAGTAGGTCGAGGGCGTTGCGCCCCCGATGCCTCTAATCATTGGCTTTACCCGATAGAACTCGCCCGTGGGCTCCAGCTATCCTGAGGGAAACTTCGGAGGGAACCA
>NW_023345814.1:0-208 GCF_001411555.2 Juglans regia | reverse complement strand
TCCGATCCCGAAGGCCAACACAATAGGACCGAAATCCTATGATGTTATCCCATGCTAATGTATACAGAGCGTAGGCTTGCTTTGAGCACTCTAATTTCTTCAAACTAACAGCACCGGAGGCACGACCCGGCCAGTTAAGGCCAGGAGCGCATCGCCGGTAGAAGGGACGAGCAGACCGGTGCACACCAGGGGCGGACCGCTCTGCCCA
>NW_023345813.1:0-208 GCF_001411555.2 Juglans regia | reverse complement strand
AATCGAGAGCTCCAAGTGGGCCATTTTTGGTAAGCAGAACTGGCGATGCGGGATGAACCGGAAGCCGGGTTACGGTGCCCAACTGCGCGCTAACCTAGAACCCATAAAGGGTGTTGGTCGATTAAGACAGCAGGACGGTGGTCATGGAAGTCGAAATCCGCTAAGGAGTGTGTAACAACTCACCTGCCGAATCAACTAGCCCCGAAAA
>NW_023345812.1:0-208 GCF_001411555.2 Juglans regia | reverse complement strand
CAGCCCCGCCGGCACGCCCCATGGCTTGCCATGGCAGCCCCATGGCTTGCCTTGACAGCCCCGTGGCAAGCCCCATGGCTCCCCATGGCTTGGCCCATGGCTTACCCCAAGGCACGCCGCGACACACCCGTGGTGCTTTGCCTACCATGTCAAGCACACAAAGGTCCGACGAAGAACACCGTAGATCACACAAACTCTACAAAAGCAA
>NW_023345811.1:0-208 GCF_001411555.2 Juglans regia | reverse complement strand
AAGGGTGTTGGTCGATTAAGACAGCAGGACGGTGGTCATGGAAGTCGAAATCCGCTAAGGAGTGTGTAACAACTCACCTGCCGAATCAACTAGCCCCGAAAATGTATGGCGCTGAAGCGCGCGACCTATACCCGGCCGTCGGGGCAAGTGCCAGGCCCCGATGAGTAGGAGGGCGCGGCGGTCGCTGCAAAACCTGGGGCGCGAGCCC
>NW_023345810.1:0-208 GCF_001411555.2 Juglans regia | reverse complement strand
GTTCTAGGTTAGCGCGCAGTTGGGCACCGTAACCCGGCTTCCGGTTCATCCCGCATCGCCAGTTCTGCTTACCAAAAATGGCCCACTTGGAGCTCTCGATTCCATGGCACGACTCAACAAAGCAGCCGTGCCGTCCTACCTATTTAAAGTTTGAGAATAGGTCGAGGGCGTTGCGCCCCCGATGCCTCTAATCATTGGCTTTACCCGA
>NW_023345809.1:0-208 GCF_001411555.2 Juglans regia | reverse complement strand
CCCCATGGCCTGCCTTGACAGCCCCGCTGGAAGCCCCATGGCTTGCCTTGGCAGCCCCGTGGCAAGCCCCATGGCCTGCCTTGACAGCCCCATGGCTTGCCTTAACAGCCCCGTGGCAAGCCCCATGGCCTGACTTGACAGCCCCATGGCATGCCTTGGCAGCCCCGTGGCAAGCCCCATGGCATGCCTTGGCAGCCCCGCTCGCACG
>NW_023345808.1:0-208 GCF_001411555.2 Juglans regia | reverse complement strand
CTTGGAGCTCTCGATTCCTTGGCACGACTCAACAAAGCAGCCGTGCCGTCCTACCTATTTAAAGTTTGAGAATAGGTCGAGGGCGTTGCGCCCCCGATGCCTCTTATCATTGGCTTTACCCGATAGAACTCGCCCGTGGGCTCCAGCTATCCTGAGGGAAACTTCGGAGGGAACCAGCTACTAGACGGTTCGATTAGTCTTTCGCCCC
>NW_023345806.1:0-257 GCF_001411555.2 Juglans regia | reverse complement strand
TGATGCTTGGAACACATCCAAGATGTATTGGAATGAATTTAGGAAACCAATTTGGGTGGTTTCAATTGTCCAAAAGCACGAGACAAGTGTTCGCCCCCGTTCATGCGCGTCGGGTGGCAACATTGGGGGGCCATGTTGTGAGTGTTGTATTGCAATCTTTTGAGGCAACAAGGAAGATTGCTTTTGTAGAGTTTGTGTGATCTACGGTGTTCTTCGTCGGACCTTTGTGTGCTTGACATGGTAGGCAAAGCACCACG
>NW_023345805.1:0-208 GCF_001411555.2 Juglans regia | reverse complement strand
GCTCGACACCACACAATGCTTCCACACGCTCAGCTAGCCTTGTGCTTGGTTGGGGTGTGGTTCAATTTGTTTGATGTTGTGGTCTGGCGGACGTAACGGCGTGTTAGTGGTGACAAGGTTGTATGTCTTGACAGGCTCCGTGCTTGTGCATCGAACTGTTAGGCGTGCTCCTCCTCATTTTTGCTCCTCGTGTGAATAGCATGTTGGG
>NW_023345803.1:0-208 GCF_001411555.2 Juglans regia | reverse complement strand
CAAGGTCCGGAAGCCACCTCAATGAAGCATGTGCGTAGCACTGGGTGCCATAACACCATCCGCCGTGCACATCTACGTCAAAGAGGAAGCAAACAAACACACAGTCCCGGCCACCATGCGGCCAACCAAATGTAAAATGAAAAATGGAGATGCCCGTCAAACCCCATGGAAGCGAGGCCAGCATCATCCGGATACCCCCGAGAGCAAC
>NW_023345802.1:0-208 GCF_001411555.2 Juglans regia | reverse complement strand
GCCCCTAGCACGACCGATTGCCCCCATCAACAAGCCCATGCGCGGCACTAGGTGCCACCAAATCCGTCCCTAAAGCACAAGCTTGTTGCTAGAAAGCAAGCGAGTATGTAGGAATCACCCCCACGAAAGCGAGCCCAAAAAACGGTCGTCGCCCGTCAAACCCCATGGAAGCGAGGCCAGCATCATCCGGATACCCCCGAGAGCAACA
>NW_023345801.1:0-208 GCF_001411555.2 Juglans regia | reverse complement strand
ATCGGTCCACGCCCCGAGTCGATCGGCAGACCGGCATACACCGTTCCACATCCGACCGGGGCGCATCGCCGGCCCCCATCCGCTTCCCTCCCGACAATTTCAAGTACTCTTTGACTCTCTTTTCAAAGTCCTTTTCATCTTTCCCTCGCGGTACTTGTTTGCTATCGGTCTCTCGCCCATATTTAGCCTTGGACGGAATTTACCGCCC
>NW_023345800.1:0-208 GCF_001411555.2 Juglans regia | reverse complement strand
CGGCCAGGATAATGGGTAACTTGGAGGGAAATTGTATGGTAAAATTAAGAAGTTTAGAATAAAAGCGTTGGATCGGGGAGCCAGGGACTCGGGGCGGTTACAAGGTACAACCGATAAAGATTTTCTGCGGGTGCTAAAAAGTACCTTCGTTCTCATTTGGTCGTATTTTGACCGTAATGTGTCGCTATGCATCGGACACGATGATTAA
>NW_023345799.1:0-208 GCF_001411555.2 Juglans regia | reverse complement strand
ATCGCTGCGGGCCTCCACCAGAGTTTCCTCTGGCTTCGCCCCGCTCAGGCATAGTTCACCATCTTTCGGGTCCCGACAGGTATGCTCTCACTCGAACCCTTCTAAGAAGATCAAGGTCGGTCGGCGGTGCAACCCACAAGGGGATCCCACCAATCAGCTTCCTTACGCCTTACGGGTTTACTAGCCCGTTGACTCGCACACATGTCAG
>NW_023345798.1:0-208 GCF_001411555.2 Juglans regia | reverse complement strand
CGCCGCGACACACCCGTGGTGCTTTGCCTACCATGTCAAGCACACAAAGGTCCGACGAAGAACACCGTAGATCACACAAACTCTACAAAAGCAATCTTCCTTGATGCCTCAAAAGATTGCAATACAACACTCACAACATGGCCCCCCAATGTTGCCACCCGACGTGCATGAACGGGGGCGAACACTTGTCTCGTGCTTTTGGACAATT
>NW_023345797.1:0-208 GCF_001411555.2 Juglans regia | reverse complement strand
ATGCAAGCCCCAACATGGTCAGCCAGGAGGGCTGACCATGCCGCCCCCCTCACATGGGCATGCCCCTGGCGCCCATGGAAAGGGCGTGTGCCACGCCCCCCATACCACCGGCGGGGGGGTATCGTCTCCACCGCCGCCGGCGGTGGTTGTGGCGGCGGCCGCCGCCGGCCGACCATGTCCCGACGACCGTTTTTTGGGCTCGTTTTCG
>NW_023345796.1:0-208 GCF_001411555.2 Juglans regia | reverse complement strand
CAAACCACATCACCTTCCACGATTTCCTGGCCGAGGTTACCAACAAGGACTTGTCCAAAATCGGTGCACGACGTGCTCCCGCAAAGGGTGTTGGTCGAGTAAGATAGCAGGACGGTGCCCACGGGCCATGCCTTGACAGCCCCGCTCGCACGCCCCATGGCTTGCCTTGACAGCCCCGTGGCTTGCCTTGGCAGCCCCGCTGGAAGCC
>NW_023345795.1:0-260 GCF_001411555.2 Juglans regia | reverse complement strand
TAGGAATCTAGTGCTAAGAAGCACCAAACACCATGCCACACTCACACCTCAAGGATGCCATGCACGAGGATCGAACCCCCACGAAGATCAACGCATCAAGAAGGAAACCGTATCAAGGTTCAACCCCATGGGAACAAGGCCACCAAGGTCCGGAAGCCACCTCAATGAAGCATGTGCGTAGCACTGGGTGCCATAACACCATCCGCCGTGCACATCTACGTCAAAGAGGAAGCAAACAAACACACAGGCCCGGCCACCAT
>NW_023345794.1:0-208 GCF_001411555.2 Juglans regia | reverse complement strand
ATTTAGGAAACCAATTTGGGTGGTTTCAATTGTCCAAAAGCACGAGACAAGTGTTCGCCCCCGTTCATGCACGTCGGGTGGCAACATTGGGGGGCCATGTTGTGGGTGTTGTATTGCAATCTTTTGAGGCAACAAGGAAGATTGCTTTTGTAGAGTTTGTGTGATCTACGGTGTTCTTCGTCGGACCTTTGTGTGCTTGACATGGTAG
>NW_023345791.1:0-208 GCF_001411555.2 Juglans regia | reverse complement strand
CCTTATGAGAAATCAAAGTCTTTGGGTTCCGGGGGGAGTATGGTCGCAAGGCTGAAACTTAAAGGAATTGACGGAAGGGCACCACCAGGAGTGGAGCCTGCGGCCTAATTTGACTCAACACGGGGAAACTTACCAGGTCCAGACATAGTAAGGATTGACAGACTGAGAGCTCTTTCTTGATTCTATGGGTGGTGGTGCATGGCCGTTC
>NW_023345789.1:0-208 GCF_001411555.2 Juglans regia | reverse complement strand
AGGAGCGGTGGGCATATCTCAACGTGCCCTCCCAACCGTTTTTTGGGAGGGGGCATTACACCCCCACCCAGAAGGTTATTACATGTTCACAGGTCGTTCTGCTCGGCAGGTATCGACAATGATCCTTCCGCAGGTTCACCTACGGAAACCTTGTTACGACTTCTCCTTCCTCTAAATGATAAGGTTCAGTGGACTTCTCGCGACGTTG
>NW_023345787.1:0-208 GCF_001411555.2 Juglans regia | reverse complement strand
TCATTGCAATTGTTGGTCTTCAACGAGGAATTCCTAGTAAGCGCGAGTCATCAGCTCGCGTTGACTACGTCCCTGCCCTTTGTACACACCGCCCGTCGCTCCTGCCGATTGAATGGTCCGGTGAAGTGTTCGGATCGAGGCGATGTGGGCGGTTCGCTGCCGGCAACGTCGCGAGAAGTCCACTGAACCTTATCATTTAGAGGAAGGA
>NW_023345786.1:0-208 GCF_001411555.2 Juglans regia | reverse complement strand
ATTTAATCAAAAAAATTAAATAAAAAAATCCCGATGTCGAAAAATTGTGAGGCTTGCTCCTACTTCAAGATATGATTTTTCTAAGCATGCCTGCAAAAAATCTCCTCCAAATTCAAAGTATTTCGATAAAAAAGGCCTTTATGTTTCCTCGGACATTTGATGTTTCCTCCTGCCGGTTGGGATTTGGCTCTAAATGCTCTTTAGGGGG
>NW_023345784.1:0-270 GCF_001411555.2 Juglans regia | reverse complement strand
GCCCATCGCGTAGCCATGGGTTTGGATCAGATCTCCGTTTGGATTGGGATCGGAAGGACGCTAGTATGTCGCTCAAGGATTATATGAATTTTAAGTAATTACTTTGATGGGTGCGATCATACCAGCACTAATCCACCGGATCCCATCAGAACTCCGCAGTTAAGCGTGCTTGGGCGAGAGTAGTACTAGGATGGGTGACCTCCTGGGAAGTCCTCGTGTTGCACCCCTCGTTTTTGTTTTTTCCGCCTTGCGAGATAAATTGACAAGAAG
>NW_023345783.1:0-208 GCF_001411555.2 Juglans regia | reverse complement strand
CCCCGCTAGGCATGGGAAATAAGAGAAGAGAAAATAGTAACAATCGGGACAGTTGTTGAGGTCTCAACCCCTTGGGAGCCAAGCCAAACCAGCAAACAACCCATGGTCGGCCGAGAGCACGCGTAGGAATCTAGTGCTAAGAAGCACCAAACACCATGCCACACTCACACCTCAAGGATGCCATGCACGAGGATCGAACCCCCACGAA
>NW_023345781.1:0-208 GCF_001411555.2 Juglans regia | reverse complement strand
GAACTTAAACAAGGAGTAACCACGGGCGCCCCGGAAACGGTGTGCGCGTTGTTGGTGACATCTTTACCATGATACATAACGACTCTCGGCAACGGATATCTCGACTCTCGCATCGATGAAGAACGTAGCGAAATGCGATACTTGGTGTGAATTGCAGAATCCCGCGAATCATCGAGTCTTTGAACGCAAGTTGCGCCCGAAGCCATTC
>NW_023345780.1:0-208 GCF_001411555.2 Juglans regia | reverse complement strand
AGTCGGGTTGTTTGGGAATGCAGCCCCAATTGGGCGGTAAATTCCGTCCAAGGCTAAATATGGGCGAGAGACCGATAGCAAACAAGTACCGCGAGGGAAAGATGCAAAGGACTTTGAAAAGAGAGTCAAAGAGTGCTTGAAATTGTCGGGAGGGAAGCGGATGGGGGCCGGCGATGCGCCCCGGTCGGATGTGGAACGGTGTATGCCG
>NW_023345779.1:0-208 GCF_001411555.2 Juglans regia | reverse complement strand
ACGCGGGCTTTGCCCGTTGCTCTGATGATTCATGATAACTCGACGGATCGCACGGCCATCGTGCCGGCGACGCATCATTCAAATTTCTGCCCTATCAACTTTCAATTGTAGGATAGAGGCCTACAATGGTGGTGACGGGTAACGGAGAATTAGGGTTCGATTCCGGAGAGGGAGCCTGAGAAACGGCTACCACATCCAAGGAAGGCAG
>NW_023345777.1:0-208 GCF_001411555.2 Juglans regia | reverse complement strand
GGCAACGAGAGGGACAAATTCCATCTTTGTAGGTATGCAACACAGGAACCCTTCGGTAGCCCAACATGCTATTCACACGAGGAGCAAAAATGAGGAGGAGCACGTCTAACAGTTCGATGCACAAGCACGGAGCCTGTCAAGACATACAACCTTGTCACCACTCACACGCCGTTACGTCCGCCAGACCACAACATCAAACAAATTGAAC
>NW_023345776.1:0-208 GCF_001411555.2 Juglans regia | reverse complement strand
AACCCATCGTCGGCCGAGAGCACGCGTAGGAATCTAGTGCTAAGAAGCACCAAACACCATGCCACACTCACACCTCAAGGATGCCATGCACGAGGATCGAACCACCACGAAGATCAACGCATCAAGAAGGAAACCGTATCAAGGTTCAACCCCATGGGAACAAGGCCATCAAGGTCCGGAAGCCACCTCAATGAAGCATGTGCGTAGC
>NW_023345775.1:0-208 GCF_001411555.2 Juglans regia | reverse complement strand
AAAGGTCGACGCGGGCTTTGCCCGTTGCTCTGATGATTCATGATAACTCGACGGATCGCACGGCCATCGTGCCGGCGACGCATCATTCAAATTTCTGCCCTATCGACTTTCGATTGTAGGATAGAGGCCTACAATGGTGGTGACGGGTAACGGAGAATTAGGGTTCGATTCCGGAGAGGGAGCCTGAGAAACGGCTACCACATCCAAG
>NW_023345774.1:0-208 GCF_001411555.2 Juglans regia | reverse complement strand
TGCGAGCGGGGCTGTCAAGGCATGGCCCGTGGGCACCGTCCTGCTGTCTTACTCGACCAACACCCTTTGCGGGAGCACGTCGTGCACCGATTTTGGACAAGTCATTGTTGGTAACCTCGGCCAGGAAATCGTGGAAGGTGATGTGGTTTGAGGGGGAGGGACGAATCGAAGCGACACAGGGCTGAATCTCAGTGGATCGTGGCAGCAA
>NW_023345773.1:0-238 GCF_001411555.2 Juglans regia | reverse complement strand
TACATTCTCGCTTGCTTTCTAGCAACAAGCTTGTGCTTTAGGGACGGATTTGGTGGCACCTAGTGCCGCGCATGGGCTTGTTGATGGGGGCAATCGGTCGTGCTAGGGGCTTTCGCACGTTGGCTAGCCCTCGGGTGCTCTAGTCTACCCCATGGCGGTTGGGCCTATTTGTTTGGATGCCTCCTTTGCAACATGCTTGTGCACGGCGGATGGTGTTATGGCACCCAGTGCTACGCAC
>NW_023345772.1:0-208 GCF_001411555.2 Juglans regia | reverse complement strand
TAGTCATGCCCGTGGAGACGTCGTTGCCGCGATCGTGGAGGGCAGCACGCGCCGCAAGGCGTGCTTCGGCATCTGCGTGCTCCTGGCATCGGCCTGTGGGCACACCATTCGGCCCGTCTTGAAACACGGACCAAGGAGTCTGACATGTGTGCGAGTCAACGGGCTAGTAAACCCGTAAGGCGTAAGGAAGCTGATTGGTGGGATCCCC
>NW_023345771.1:0-208 GCF_001411555.2 Juglans regia | reverse complement strand
GGAGCCTGCGGCTTAATTTGACTCAACACGGGGAAACTTACCAGGTCCAGACATAGTAAGGATTGACAGACTGAGAGCTCTTTCTTGATTCTATGGGTGGTGGTTCATGGCCGTTCTTAGTTGGTGGAGCGATTTGTCTGGTTAATTCCGTTAACGAACGAGACCTCAGCCTGCTAACTAGCTATGCGGAGGTGACCTTCCGCGGCCA
>NW_023345769.1:0-208 GCF_001411555.2 Juglans regia | reverse complement strand
ACCCGTGGTGCTTTGCCTACCATGTCAAGCACACAAAGGTCCGACGAAGAACACCGTAGATCACACAAACTCTACAAAAGCAATCTTCCTTGTTGCCTCAAAAGCTTGCAATACAACACTCACAACATGGCCCCCCAATGTTGCCACCCGACGTGCATGAACGGGGGCGAACACTTGTCTCGTGCTTTTGGACAATTGAAACCACCCA
>NW_023345768.1:0-208 GCF_001411555.2 Juglans regia | reverse complement strand
CGCTCAGCTAGCCTTGTGCTTGGTTGGGGTGTGGTTCAATTTGTTTGATGTTGTGGTCTGGCGGACGTAACGGCGTGTGAGTGGTGACAAGGTTGTATGTCTTAACAGGCTCCGTGCTTGTGCATCGAACTGTTAGGCGTGCTCCTCCTCATTTTTGCTCCTCGTGTGAATAGCATGTTGGGCTACCGAAGGGTTCCTGTGTTGCATA
>NW_023345765.1:0-209 GCF_001411555.2 Juglans regia | reverse complement strand
GGGCCTATTTGTTTGGATGCCTCCTTTGCAACATGCTTGTGCACGGCGGATGGTGTTATGGCACCCAGTGCTACGCACATTGTTGCTCTCGGGGGTATCCGGATCTATGCTGGCCTCGCTTCCATGGGGTTTGACGGGCGACGACCGTTTTTTGGGCTCGCTTTCGTGGGGGTGATTCCTACATTCTCGCTTGCTTTCTAGCAACAAGC
>NW_023345764.1:0-208 GCF_001411555.2 Juglans regia | reverse complement strand
CAAGGGGATCCCACCAATCAGCTTCCTTACGCCTTACGGGTTTACTAGCCCGTTGACTCGCACACATGTCAGACTCCTTGGTCCGTGTTTCAAGACGGGCCGAGTGGGGTGCCCACAGGCCGATGCCAGGAGCACGCAGATGCCGAAGCACGCCTTGCGGCGCGTGCTGCCCTCCACGATCGCGGCAACGACGTCTCCACGGGCATGA
>NW_023345763.1:0-208 GCF_001411555.2 Juglans regia | reverse complement strand
AAGGAGATATTCGGTTAGGCCAAAGTGATGATGTTCTTGGCTAAATTTATGTTTTGGTTGATGTTTACCCATGTGATCTTGAGTTTGAAGCTTGGATTTGTTTTAGGACACCTTTTTGAACCATGTGATGTTTTGGTTTGAAGATCACTTCTTTATAAGTCATGGATCAAGAGGTTGATCAAAACAAGTTAGAAACAAAATTCTGTTT
>NW_023345762.1:0-265 GCF_001411555.2 Juglans regia | reverse complement strand
CCCCATATAGAATTCTTGAACCATTGAGGGGTATACCTTCCCCCTCAATGTGCAGATATTTCCCCAGCCTCTACTGAGGAAAACATCTCTTAGGTTCGTCTGCTACCAACAGAGTTCGTCGAACTCATTAATTAAGACCTCTCTCTCTACCATAACAGTATGAGCTCCGATACGGGCAGTGTCCGACGTGGCTCCTTCCCTCCCTCGTTTTCGTGTATGCAGTGGAAGAGCCATATCCTGAAAATAGAAAAGGAAAAAAAAATTA
>NW_023345759.1:0-208 GCF_001411555.2 Juglans regia | reverse complement strand
AGCCCCATGGCTTGCCCCGCTTGCACGCCCCATTGGTTGCCTTGGCAGCCCCATGGCACGCCCCATGGCTTGGCTTGACAGCCCCATGGCACGCCCCATGGCAGGCCCCATGGCATGCCCAGGCAGCCCCGTGGCAAGCCCCATGGCTTGCCTTGACAGCCCCGTGGCATGCCCCACGGCTTGCCTTGACAGCCCCGCTCGCACGCCC
>NW_023345758.1:0-208 GCF_001411555.2 Juglans regia | reverse complement strand
AATTACTACGGTTATCCGAGTAGCAGATACCATCAAACAAACTATAACTGATTTAATGAGCCATTCGCAGTTTCACAGTCTGAATTAGTTCATACTTACACATGTATGGCTTAATCTTTGAGACAAGCATATGACTACTGGCAGGATCAACCAGGTAGCATTCATTCTCGATGCCGGCACCGCACGTAAACCTACCACTCCGGAAGGA
>NW_023345757.1:0-208 GCF_001411555.2 Juglans regia | reverse complement strand
ATACTCCCCCCGGAACCCAAAGACTTTGATTTCTCATAAGGTGCCGGCGGAGTCCTTAAAGCAACATCCGCCGATCCCTGGTCGGCATCGTTTATGGTTGAGAATAGGACGGTATCTGATCGTCTTCGAGCCCCCAACTTTCGTTCTTGATTAATGAAAACATCCTTGGCAAATGCTTTCGCAGTTGTTCGTCTTTCATAAATCCAAG
>NW_023345756.1:0-208 GCF_001411555.2 Juglans regia | reverse complement strand
TCATTGTCGATACCTGCCCAGCAGAACGACCTGTGAACATGTAATAACCTTCTGGGTGGGGGTGTAATGCCCCCTCCCAAAAAACGGTTGGGAGGGCACGTTGATATATGCCCACCGCTCCTCGTGTGTGGTTGGTCAATCTTCTCGTTCCCTTCCCGATCGAACAATGAACCCCGGCGCGGTCTGCGCCAAGGAACTTAAACAAGGA
>NW_023345755.1:0-208 GCF_001411555.2 Juglans regia | reverse complement strand
TAAGAAGTGTTTGGGGTTGGGGCAACGATGCGTGACACCCAGGCAGACGTGCCCTCGGCCGAATGGCTTCGGGCGCAACTTGCGTTCAAAGACTCGATGATTCGTGGGATTCTGCAATTCACACCAAGTATCGCATTTCGCTACGTTCTTCATCGATGCGAGAGCCGAGATATCCGTTGCCGAGAGTCGTTATGTATCATGGTAAAGA
>NW_023345753.1:0-208 GCF_001411555.2 Juglans regia | reverse complement strand
AACCGCCATGGGGTAGACTAGAGCACCCGAGGGCTAGCCAACGTGAGAAAGCCCCTAGCACGACCGATTGCCCCCATCAACAAGCCCATGCGCGGCACTAGGTGGCACCAAATCCGTCCCTAAAGCACAAGCTTGTTGCTAGAAAGCAAGCGAGAATGTAGGAATCACCCCCACGAAAGCGAGCCCAAAAAACGGTCGTCGCCCGTCA
>NW_023345750.1:0-208 GCF_001411555.2 Juglans regia | reverse complement strand
ATGCATTTATTAGATAAAAGGTCGACGCGGGCTTTGCCCGTTGCTCTGATGATTCATGATAACTCGACGGATCGCACGGCCATCGTGCCGGCGACGCATCATTAAAATTTCTGCCCTATCAACTTTCGATTGTAGGATAGAGGCCTACAATGGTGGTGACGGGTAACGGAGAATTAGGGTTCGATTCCGGAGAGGGAGCCTGAGAAAC
>NW_023345749.1:0-208 GCF_001411555.2 Juglans regia | reverse complement strand
GTGTGTGGTTGGTCAATCTTCTCGTTCCCTTCCCGATCGAACAATGAACCCCGGCGCGGTCTGCGCCAAGGAACTTAAACAAGGAGTAACCACGGGCGCCCCGAAAACGGTGTGCGCGTTGTTGGTGACATCTTTACCATGATACATAACGACTCTCGGCAACGGATATCTCGGCTCTCGCATCGATGAAGAACGTAGCGAAATGCGA
>NW_023345747.1:0-208 GCF_001411555.2 Juglans regia | reverse complement strand
CACCTCCGCATAGCTAGTTAGCAGGCTGAGGTCTCGTTCGTTAACGGAATTAACCAGACAAATCGCTCCACCAACTAAGAACGGCCATGCACCACCACCCATAGTATCAAGAAAGAGCTCTCAGTCTGTCAATCCTTACTATGTCTGGACCTGGTAAGTTTCCCCGTGTTGAGTCAAATTAAGCCGCAGGCTCCACTCCTGGTGGTGC
>NW_023345746.1:0-208 GCF_001411555.2 Juglans regia | reverse complement strand
CTAGTAGCTGGTTCCCTCCGAAGTTTCCCTCAGGATAGCTGGAGCCCACGGGCGAGTTCTATCGGGTAAAGCCAATGATTAGAGGCATCGGGGGCGCAACGCCTTCGACCTATTCTCAAACTTTAAATAGGTAGGACGGCACGGCTGCTTTGTTGAGTCGTGCCAAGGAATCGAGAGCTCCAAGTGGGCCATTTTTGGTAAGCAGAAC
>NW_023345745.1:0-208 GCF_001411555.2 Juglans regia | reverse complement strand
CTTATTTCCCATGCCTAGCGGGGCAGGCTCGACACCACACAATGCTTCCACACGCTCAGCTAGCCTTGTGCTTGGTTGGGGTGTGGTTCAATTTGTTTGATGTCGTGGTCTGGCGGACGTAACGGCGTGTGAGTGGTGACAAGGTTGTATGTCTTGACAGGCTCCGTGCTTGTGCATCGAACTGTTAGGCGTGCTCCTCCTCATTTTT
>NW_023345744.1:0-208 GCF_001411555.2 Juglans regia | reverse complement strand
CACGGCTGCTTTGTTGAGTCGTGCCAAGGAATCGAGAGCTCCAAGTGGGCCATTTTTGGTAAGCAGAACTGGCGATGCGGGATGAACCGGAAGCCGGGTTACGGGGCCCAACTGCGCGCTAACCTAGAACCCACAAAGGGTGTTGGTCGATTAAGACAGCAGGACGGTGGTCATGGAAGTCGAAATCCGCTAAGGAGTGTGTAACAAC
>NW_023345743.1:0-208 GCF_001411555.2 Juglans regia | reverse complement strand
CCTCAAGGATGCCATGCACGAGGATCGAACCCCCACGAAGATCAACGCATCAAGAAGGAAACCGTATCAAGGTTCAACCCCATGGGAACAAGGCCATCAAGGTACGGAAGCCACCTCAATGAAGCATGTGCGTAGCACTGGGTGCCATAACACCATCCGCCGTGCACATCTACGTCAAAGAGGAAGCAAACAAACACACAGGCCCGGC
>NW_023345741.1:0-208 GCF_001411555.2 Juglans regia | reverse complement strand
ATGTCAAGAGGAACTGTTATTTTCCTGATCTGCGTGTTTATAGTTTGTGGGCTCTGGGTTCAGGATACAAATGCCAGCCCCATCAGCAATGGAGCTGTACGAGGCGATGATGATATTCATGAAAACTGCAAAACGCATCCTGAGGCTGCGAGTTGCCATCCAGACCCAGCTAATAAATACACCAGAGGATGCGAAAAAGAGACTGATT
>NW_023345740.1:0-267 GCF_001411555.2 Juglans regia | reverse complement strand
GGCTAGCTGAGCGTGTGGAAGCATTGTGTGGTGTCGAGCCTGCCCCGCTAGGCATGGGAAATAAGAGAAGAGAAAATAGTAACAATCGGGACAGTTGTTGAGGTCTCAACCCCTTGGGAGCCAAGCCAAACCAGCAAACAACCCATCGTCAGCCGAGAGCACGCGTAGGAATCTAGTGCTAAGAAGCACCAAACACCATGCCACACTCACACCTCAAGGATGCCATGCACGAGGATCGAACCCCCACGAAGATCAACGCATCAAGAA